>NW_022589711.1:8038528-8192687 GCF_004348235.1 Phoca vitulina
TTTCTTTCTTTCTTTCTTTCTTTCTTTCTTTCTTTCTTTCTTTCTTTCCTATTTTAGGGATATAGTATAAGAGAGAAATTTCTTTTGGCTTTTAAATGAGGAGACATTAAAGGAACTCTGCCAATTGCTCCCTCATCTACCACACAAAGAAAAATTGGGTCATAAAATATATTTAGTTATTTAGTTTTATTTGATTAAGTATGGTTAACTCAGGGAATGTTTCTGGAGAAGAACAGAATATGTAGAGAGTTCTAAATAACAGATTTACTTCATCAGGCTATGTAGCCTTATACCCATAAAGATCAACAACAATAATGAAGGCATTAGGCTTAATCAGTAGTTTTGGAGTTGAAAACGATATATGACTCAGTCACTCTATTTTCATTCTGGGTCATGTCATGATCAGCTCTTCTCAGGAACTGTTTTCTCTACATCCTTGGTCCTCAGCCACTATTTTGAATTCTCTAGATAACTCTATACTTTAGTCTCATTTTTCATTCCTCTGTACTTTGCGGAGTTTGGATTTTGTCTTTGAAAAATACTGAGTGAGCTAAAAATTCAAGCAATCACTAACTCACTTTAGGAAAATGATTGGTGGAATCTGTAAAGAAATAATCACATTTTTCGTGGAAATTGGGAGCTGAGGAACACGTCTGTGATTGTTCCCTATTATTGAGAGATGCATGACTGTGAATGGCAGCCAACTTGTTTCCTGGGAAGTCCGAGTCTGGCTGACTGTGACAACAGTAGATCTGAAAGAGACCAGCCTTTGGTTCTATCAAAATTGGGCTGGCCATGGCTGTAATTAGCAGGGAAGGGCTGTGGCTGCAGATGGCTGAAGGGATGCAAACCTGGTGGAAGTAATGACAGGGTTAGCGCTCAGCAGTAAATCTTCATCATTTTTTTTTTTTTAATTTTCTTTGGTTCCTTTTTTTTTAATGAAAGCTCTAAACTTGGAAAATTGTAACACCTGGAGATTTGTCATAAATGTCACTGAAATATTAATTGAGTCACCAACAGAGAATAACAACTTTTAATTTTCTTATATTCTACAAAGATTGTATCTCTTAAATTTTAGAAGCATAATCCAAAAATGGTATTTATAAATTGAGCAAGAAATTCTGCCTAGTAACTAAAGTGTTCCTGTGAGATTTTTTTTTTTTTTCCTGATCTTGCAAACCAGAAGCTAGAGCGTTCTTACTGGAAACACTTAAAATATGACTCGAATAGGATGTTTGGATAGTAACCTGAAAATTTTAATTACAAAAGCAACTCAAACATCCGTAAAACACTCAGAAAATGCAGTGAAACAACGAATTATTCATAACCTTAACACTCAGAAAAAAACATTTTTGTTTCTTTGCAGTTATATTTGTGGATTACAACGTTTTTATTTTCATTTTAGTCTTTAGAAATTAAAGAACTCTGCATATTAGAAAGAAATATATAAATTACCCAAGGTCAATACTTTTTACATTCTTATAATATTTTCAAACAATGTATTGCATTCCAAGAAGAGGATTTAATAGTCAACCTCTTTGTGAATTTCTGAAACTTAAAATCAGTAAGGCCACAATCTGTGTAAGCTTTGGTAAGAAATAAATCCTATGGCAGCAGGAAATTTTCTCATATATTTTCCCCAAGCTTTAAATTAGAACTAGGTGCATCTTTAACACCAAGTTTGATTTGCATTAAAAATATACACACTTGTAGATCTAAGGCTTTGAATTTCATATATTTCTGCTTCTATAAAATAAATACATTTACTGTTAAGACTTCTGCATGCTTTCTTCTGTTGCTTTCCATTGCATCTGTTGAGTATTCTATATTTATGTAGGCCAAAGTCATCAATGTGTCTGGGCAACAACAACAACAACAACAAAATTGCATTCATTATATCAAAATGAACAATAGCAGCATAAAAGTCCTAAATATTGTTAGATGCTGACAATTTCAAGACTGTAATATAAAAGTGGTATTCTGCTTTGTTCATACAAAGAATTCATATGAATGTTTTAAATATCCTTTATAGGAAAAACAAATCTTGTATTATTAACTCTTACCTGACCAAAAAGTATCCAAAATTTTTTTTGTTCCTCAGAAGAATAATGTTAAACCAAGATTACTTTTAATGCACATTAAACATTACATAGGTTAATAAATGTCACATTACAATGGATCAGTCAATATTTAAGCCTCTTCTAAGGCAAAGTTCATGGGCTCTAGGGCAAGGAAAAAAGCTGCATAAATATTTTAATTATTTCAGAACCGGAATAAGGGTATATTGAATGACTTGTAAACCATGGGAATTATTTTATTTTTTATGTAGTGTCTGGAATCTATATAGACTCCTGAGAACACTCAGCATTTTAGAAACAGCAAATCTCCTTGTATAGTCAACAAACTTTTTGTTTGAATTTCCAATTTTTTTTCTAAAATGTTCTTCAAATTATGGAATGAACTGAACACAATGTGCTTTCTGGAAATTTGTGGCACTTCTAGATTCCATTGGTCGTCTTGTACTGTCAGTTCCAGAAATTGAAAGAATTGAAACAACAGCAGTAGCACACACTTTGAAGATATACTTTGCTCTGAAAGCTTTCTGATAAAATTTGCTCATTTGGCGTAAGGGCAGCCAATGCTACGAAAAGAGTTTCTCTCTTCATTCCTTCTTTCTATTTGTCAGAGGCACACTGGGTATTCTGAAGTTTACCACCCAGAATAACCAGGCTTTGGTCTCCTTCTAATTTGGTTATTGACCCTGGTGGCCTTGAAACAGAGAATGGCACTAGCTGAATAAATATAACAGAGAAAGAACCAAACAGAAGCATAACAGAAGTAAGCTAAAGAATGTCAATTTCCCTGAGACTCCCAAGTTAGAGAGGAGAGCACGTTAGTGGGCCAGCCACATTTGATTGACTGAGAAGATAAGTCACCCTGGGAATTTGAGAAAAAGAATTTAAGTGCCATTAGGTTAAACAAAAGCTTTAGGTTAAACATTCTATGTAGAAGTTAGTTGTTTGTTTTCAGACCAATAAAAGAAAAAAAAAGTGCCTTTGACTTCCAAGAGCCATTAACTCTGTTTTTGTCTGCCCACACTCATCTCACCATTAAGAATCTTCCACAGCCAAATTGCAAGTTATTAGATGAAATAACTGATCACGCTGCCATCAGATTTCATGACCCTTTTTTTCTTTCAATTAATTATTCATTATTGCCCAGAAATCTTCTTAAGAAATCCTGAGGGTGCTCCTCATTAATTCTCAAACTATATAAAAAGTTCCAGAGGTTAGGTTGGCATGGCTTTGTCTGAGGTCAGATTTTCAAAGCCAAGAGGGCCCTCCTACTCTGATTTTCAAGCCAGCGGAGATGCTATTCTACCACCATTTCTTCCATAACCCATCGCAGAAGTTCATGTCAAAGGCTCGGGGATAGAAGGAAATGATGGTCTTTTGAAAAACACACACACACTCACACATACACACACAATAGTAATGCACTTATTTTACCATAATTCAGACAACCAAAATTAAAGTCCATTGAAATTTAAATTGAAGAAGAATGGGAAAAGCTTTGAAAGGGTAAAGAAAATTTAAGAGATGATGATTTTGTTTAATTGCTTCATAGCTGGTGCAAAGAGGACACATGGTCCAGACAGGTGAAATGACTTCCTAAAGTTACCTAGTTAGTCAATGACAGAGGTAAGACAAGAACACATATCACCTGACTACATGGGAACAGTTGCTTGAGATGCTACCTATGTAACCAAATTCACTCTTTCTGTGACTTAATTGCTTAATGATTTAATGTGAGAATCCTTTCCTTGCTATGTAGAGTGTATGAGTTTCCTATTGCTGCTATAACAAATTATTACAAACTTAGTAATTTAAGACAATAGAAATTTAGTCCATTCCGGAGGTCAGAAGTCCAAAATGGGTTTTACTTTATTTTATTTTTAAAAATTTTTTATTAACATATAATGTATTTTTTGTTTCAGGGATATAGGTCTGTGATTCATCAGTCTTACACAATTCACAGTGCTCACCATAGCACATACCCTCCCCAATGTCCATCACCCAACCACCCCATCCCTCCCACCCCTCTCCCCTCCAGCAACCTTCAGTTTGTTTCCTGAGATTAAGAATCTCTTATGGTTTGTCTCCCTCTCTGGTTTCATCTTGTTTCATTTTTCCCTCCCTTCTCCTATGATCCTCTGTCTTGTTTCTCAAATTCCTCATATCAGTGAGATCATATGACAATTGTCTTTCTCTGATTGACTTATTTAGCTTAGCATAATACCCTTTAGTTCCATCCATGTCATTGCAAATGGCAAGATTTCAATTTTTTGATGGCTGCATAATATTCCATTGTGTATATATACCACATTTTCTTTAACCATACATCTGTTGATGGACATCTAGGCTCTTTCCATAGTTTGGCTATTGTGGACATTGCTGCTATAAACATTGGGGTGCATGTGTCCCTTCGGATCACATTTGTATCTTTGGGGTAAATACCCAGTAGTGCAATTGCTGGATCATAGGGTAGCTCTATTTTCAACTTTTTGAGGAACCTCCATACTGTTTTCCAGAGTGGCTGCTCCAGCTTTCATTCCCACCAATGGTGTAGGAGGGTTCCCCTTTCTCCACATCCTCGCCAACATCTGTTGTTTTCTGACTTGTTAATTTTAGTCATTCTGACTGGTGTGAGGTAGTATCTCATCGAGGTGGGTTTTAAAGTGGTAAAATTGGGGTGTCAGCAAAGTTACATCTCCTCTAGAAATTCTAGTGGTGGATTCATTCCTTGCCTTTTCTGGCTTGTAAAGATCACCTGTATTTTTTACCTCACTCTCAACTCTGCAAAAATAAGTGCCCAAGTGTTCAATGGAATAAGACCTTAACCAAAATAATTGCATGCAAGAAGTAAAATTTATTAAATTCTTGCTATTTCACTGCAATTAGAAATTGCTGACATTTTCTTCCAGAACAATAAATTTGACCTAATCAAACTACAAACGGTTGCTATATGATGACCTAAATGTCAATAAGTAGATTCCTACCAGATACTATCATTTTTTAAGATACTCAAATTTAGAAAAAAAAAATTTCCAAATCCTAAGAAGTATTTTATATTTTCCATAAAAGTGAAAAAAAACCTAAATATTTCCATGTTTTCCAAGACTCCCAAATTACACAAATATTTAATATGAACATGTAACATAAAATGGTATTATTTTATTAGTATTTGGTGAAAGTTAGAGCTTCTAATAGCAGTAGCACTGAACAGGAAATGTGATAATGAAGTTTCTCTGTACAAACCAGTTTAAAGTTAGCTTAAAGGTTTTTCTCAGAAGTATTTGAGTTCTGGTCAAAGGGTGGTAATATGAATCATATGCAAACAATACACAGCCAAATTTATTTTTCTTTCAGTATAGTATGCTATCAGGTCAGAAACCAAGCCTAATTAATTTTCTATTCTGTGCTCCATGGCCATGTAGAAGTTCTGAAATACTAAGCAGTCAAGAGAGGGAAAAAAAAAAATTATTTATATATATATATCTTAGAACTGTGAGGTGGGGGAAAGAAGGGAGTTGGTGGGAAGGGTGATAAATAGGAACTAGTAGTTGATACACAGCTCTTTAGAGCCTTTTTACTCCTAGTAGGAAATAATTTATGAGACAGGTTTGTTTTGTTTGTTTTGTTTTTAACCACCATTTTCTACTTTGTATCTTCAAAAGTTCTATGACACACAGTAGATCTTCTATAAATACCTGCTCTCTGAGTCAGATCCAGCTGCCATAACAAAACAACCATAGATTGGGTGGCTTAAACAACAAAAATGTATTTACCATAGTTCTGGAGGCTGTAAGTCTAAGATCAGGGGCCAGCATGATCAAGTTCTGCTGACAACTCTCTTCCTGGCTTGCAGATGGCTCTCTTTCCCTGGATGCTCACATGGCCTTTCCTAGGTGTGTACACAAGAAAAGAGAGATTCTCTCCCCTCTCCCCCCCACTCTCCTTTTAAGGCTACTGATCTTAACAGATCAGGACCCTACCCTTATGACCTCATTTATCCTAATTACCTCCTAAAAGCCTTATCTGTAAATACAGTCACATTGAGGATTAGAGCTTCAGCATATGGATTTTGGATGAGCATTCAGTCCATAACATTCCACCCTGACCCCTTAGGCTCATATCCTTCTCGTATGCAAAATACATTCATTCTACCCTAACAGTCCCAAGAGTCTTAACTCATTTCACTATCAACTCTAACATCCAAAATTTAAAGTCTAATCTAAATATATAAACCAGATATGAGATTGGACATATGATTCATCCTGAGGCAAAACTCCTCTCTAGTTGTGAATCTGTGAAACCAGACAAGTTATTACTTCCAAACTACTATGAAGGGACAGACACTGATTAGACATTCCAAGTCCAAAAGGGAGAAATAGGAAAGAAGAAAGAGGCGACGGGTCTCAAGCAAGTGTGAAACCTAAGAGGGCAAGTTCCATTAGATCTTAAGGCTCAAGAATAATCCTCTTTGGTTTGATGCTCTGCCTTCCAGGCCCACTGAGCTGGCAGCATCACTCCCAAGGCCCTAGTTGGGGGTCTCATTCCTGTAGCTCTGCTAGGCTGGGGTCCAATCCCAGAGGCAAAGGCCATCTGGCCAGTTAAAACCAAGCATGTGGTCCTCATGATCTCTGAATCACCTTCAGGGGCATCTCTCCCTCTTCTTATGTAACAGAGCTTATTTACAACTAAATAGCACTCTCATCCTGTCCTGTCAAATCCAAGAAGTCCTACAGCCCTCCTTCATTTTATCCTGTCTCCACCCCCTCAAGTTCTAACTGGCAATGTTTCTCCTTGTATAATCCCATAAATTCTTTAGCAAGTGATAGTCCAGCCATACTTTTGGTGTTTTATACACAAATGCTTCCTCTCTCTCTTTCTCTTTTTCCAATATGGGTAGACTAAAAAATTTCCAAATCTTTAAGTTTAGGTTCCTTTTTGCTTAATAATTTCTTCTCAACTCATTTCTCTTCTTTCACATTTTACTATAAGCAGGCAGGAGGAACCAAGATGGATATCTCAACTAAATATCTCATTTCAATGTTTGTTCTATCTTCCACAATAAACTACAAGACAGTTCAGTGAAGTTCTTTGTCAGTTTATATCAAAAGTCACCTTTCCTCTGGTTTCCAGTAACAAGTTTCTTATTTCTGCCTGAGATCTCACCAGAATCACCTTTAGCATTCATATTTCTAGCATGCTCCTTAGAACATTTCCAGCTTCGGGCGCCTGGGTGGCTCAGATGGTTAAGCGTCTGCCTTCGGCTCAGGTCATGATCTCAGGGTCCTGGGATCGAGTCCCGCATCGGGTTCCCTGCTCAGTGCAGAGCCTGCTTCTCCCTCTCCCTCTGCCACTCCCTCTGCTTGTGCTCTTCTGTCTATCTCTCTGTCAAATAAATAAATAAAATCTTTAAAAAAAAAAAAAAAAAGAACATTTCCAGCCTCCACCCATTACCCAGTTCCAAAGTTGCTTCCACATTTTTAAGTTTTTGTTGCAGCAGCACTACATTTCTCAATACCAAAATTGGTTTTAGTCCATTCAGGCTGTCATATCAAAATACCTTAGACTGGGTGGCTTAAACCACAGAAACTTCCTTTCTCACACTGCTTGGGGTTGGAAGTCCTAGATCAGGGTATCAGCATGGCTGGATTCTAGTGAGAACACTCTTCTGGCTTGAAAACATCTGCCTTCTTGCTGTGTTCACATGGCCTTTCCTGTGTGTGTGTGTGTGTGTGTGTGTGTGTGTGTAGAGAAAGTCTAGAGGGAGATTTCTTCCTCTTTATCTAAGACCACAGATTCTATCATATTAGGATCCCACCCTCATGGCCTAATTTAACCTTAATTACATCCTAAAAGCTCAATCTCCAAATATAGTCACTTTGGGGATTAAGGGCTCATTATATCAATTTTGAGGGGACACAAATCAGTCCAGCCCATTCTGCCCCCATGACTCGTTGAGTACTTCATTTAGGGAACCTTCAAGAAAACTTATAAAAAATGGGTACTGGGTCGCCTGGGTAGCTCAGTCTGTTAAGCATGTGACTCTTGATTTCAGCTCAGGTCATGATCTGAGGGTTGTGAGATTGAGCCCTGGGTTGAACTCTGTGCTGGGCATGGAGCCTTCTTAAGATTCTCTCTCCCTCTTCTTCTTCCCCCTCCCACTGCCTCCCACTCTAAAAAAAAAGAAAGAAGGAAAAAGAAAAAGAAAGAAGGAAAGAAAAAGAAATGGGTACAGAGGTAAATAAGAGAAACTTTTAAATTCTGGCTGATGGTAATGTTACTCAAGCATTTTTAACAACTGGAGTTTTGGAAAGTTCCTTAAGCAGCTAGCCTTAAATGAAGTGAAATAAAAACTAAAATTGGCTTAAAAGACTTATCTTATTCCACTTTATCAATGACTATTCAAATGAATAGAAAAAGCAAAGAAAAGTCAAAATCTGTTTCACTAAAATTAATCTTTTTCATTCTAATGAATGTATGTAACTGGCTTCCAATGGAAAATATTTTAGGCTCTCTTTGAACATTTCCCATGGAGATAAGTATAAAATTTTAAAAAATAATCTGATATTTGTTTTATATTCAATAAGTCAGATCATTGCTAAACTGTAATACTGAATAAGAAAGTCTGAGCTAAGACCAATATTAAAAAATTATAAACCAAAATTACCAAGTAAAATTTTGCCAACTATTTTCCTTGTTTCACTTACAACTATTTTCCTTATTTTCACTATTTTCCTTTATCATTTACTCAGTAGAGAGAAGAAATTTTTGTAATTGGAGAACAAGTAGTCTAGGACATAATTCTGCATACTCAGATGCCCACAGATAGTATAAAAATAGAAAAGAAGCTGAAAAGAAAACAAGGCTTTGATGTCTTGAAGCATAATCATCAAAAATTCTAAGCTTCCAAAAAAAAAAAAAAAAAGAAAGAAAGAAAAGAAAAAAAGAAAACTCTAAACTGCAAGTTAATAATGTGAAAATGAAAGTGTAAATGTTTGTTTTTATCTCCTGATGATTCATTTCATGCTCCCCTTTCCTCTTTGGGTGCTTACAAAGAGAGATAATGTATCATGGTTTCTAAAATTAAACAACAATGCAAAACAAATAATGTATTCAGCTAGAATAATAAACATGTGAGAGGGGAATGATTTAATAAGATTCTTAAATTTAAATCTAATTTATTTTGAAATTTGAATGTAAATTTTAATTGAACCAAGCCGGAAGATTTATTCAGCAAAAAATCCACCAGGTGATTTCTCTAGTTACACCTTCATGTAAACTTCCATTCCTCTATAGAATTTCCATGCCATTTCCAAATGACTTTTTTTAATTGAAAGTGCAGTCAAAGGAAATGTGTAGGGAAAAGGAGAAAAATCATGTATTCATTTTTAAGCCAGTACGTACTTGGTGTCAAGTGCAATGCTCCTAAAACTTGAATGTGCATTTGGATTTCCTGGGATCTTGTTCAAGTGAAACCTCTGATTCAGTAGGTCTGGGTTGGAGGGAAAAGAATCTGCATTTTTAGCAAGCTTCCAGCTGAGGCCCATGGGACATCACTTTGAGTATCAAAGTGCTAGAGACCAGATGACAATCCCTAAACGATCCCCGTAAGTGTCACATCTTTCTTGAAAAAAATAAGAGGACAAGAAAATTCAGATTTAAGGAACATTAAAAAAAAAAAAAAAAGCATAGCAATGAATAAGCCTAGCAAAC
Source organism: Phoca vitulina (assembly GCF_004348235.1). Classification (NCBI taxonomy): domain Eukaryota; kingdom Metazoa; phylum Chordata; class Mammalia; order Carnivora; family Phocidae; genus Phoca; species Phoca vitulina. The sequence goes on from NW_022589711.1 coordinate 8,048,314, forward strand.
AGAATGTATCCATAAAGGGCTCTGAGGTTATTTCAAGTCTAGAAGATCAAGGCTAACAAGGGCGATCAAGAAGCTGGAGCTATAGTAACAGAACAAATCTGATATGGATTGTATACAAAGAGAGACATTCTGAAGAAGTAATTTAATAATAATGATAATATGATGATAATAAAGCTAATATGTTATAGCACCTTTATACTGTCTATAATGTTTGCTCATAGTCAACTTGGATTATAATTAAATCTGAACCATTGTGTTCTAAAACTGCTCAACATCTGTCCCTATGAACAAAAGATAATACTATTAAAAAAAGTGAAAGTGAAAATAAATTAGAATATGATATCTTTCATATTTGACCAAGTAGATTTTGCTGTAGGAGATACATGCATTGGGATTCTGTTGCAAATTATTCATTTTAAGACAAAGAAAAATAATAGAAGTAGTTCTCAAAGTAATGATTTAGGGCTTGAATTTTACATGTTTTCCAAGGGCCTTTATGACTATACATAATTCATGAATCCGTATTTCTGCAATGTTAGATTTTTTTTCCCCCTGGAAGTGTTTTTTAATGATTAGGTCACATGGCCAGAGCAGTCCTTTAATGTCCTTTAATGTCTCTCTTTTTCCTGGTTTATCATTTTTCCATTTTGCTTAGGAATACATTAGCCTTTGCTATATACCCTCAAAACATCTACTTTTGCAATCAGCTTGCAACCGAAAATGAACAGTGGGACCTAATTGAATATTATGTATTTAATATGTCTAAAACTGATAGAATTTTGAAATGAGGCATGCATACACATATACACAATAAAGATTAAAAGATGATCAGCACAAAATAGAGGAGTGTATGACAGCTGTGTAGCCAAAAGTAGTTATGGAATATTAAAAAAAAGCATGCTGTCCTGAAATGATGCAAATGTTTCTATGTGAAAACCAAATCAGTGTCACACTTTAAAAGTTAATTTTTACTTTTAAATAGTTCATTAGACATGTTAGGTTAGTATGGTCTTTAATTTGAAAAATCAGGTTGTTAGAGGCTTCCTTCTTAAACATTCTAGAAATTTAGATATAAATTCAACGTCAGTGGTCTTTGTTTTGCCTCGCAAATCATTAATACCGGTTCTCATACCTGATCCTTAATAGCTCCAAATTGTTTGATACTTGGTAAATGGAGGAAAACAACCATTGCTGCTTACACTGAATGAAAACATTTACGAGTACAGTAAACTTAAAAGAATATACTCAGAACAACTACATATAAGTATTTTAATGCATTCTTTAAAAAGTTTGGACTTGGTGATACTTTAATAGCACAGACTTTTTTAAATGAGAATTTGGAAGGAATCTTATTTTGTTTATTACTCAGCCTTTTCTCTCCTGGGAGAGTTTTCCTATATTAATTGCTTCTGTGCTCAGATGCTTCTAATTATTAACCTGCAGGTGTCTCTAATCACTGTGTCTTCCAGCAGAGTTTTGTTCAAGGGCCATTAGCTGTGATGCTTAATTACAATACACTGTACCTAGTTTTGTGTACTGTTTGATCTTTCAGATGGCTTCCCAGACCTCAGAAAATAGTCATTGGCAATCATTTTCTACAATTAACCACAGTGCCCTGTATCTCTTTCTCTGTTAGTAAATTGGATCAGAGTGTATAGAATTATACAAGAGTGAATCCTTAAAACTGAAGAGACCATGCTCTAAAACAATACCTAATGATACTTAATCTCTAGGATATTTCAACACAAAGAATGTAAATGTATTCCTATATTTTAAAATCCGAAATCTGATGTCGAAAAATGTATGCAGTCACTGAATCTGGAAGTCTGCAGGGTTCTTAGAAATACTTCAGTTCTTACGTTTTAAAATGAGAAAAGCACAGTTGCAACAGACTTCAGGTTAAAGGAGACTTCCGTTTCTGAGCCTCATCTGCTACGTTGCACCGTTTGACTTACTTCCTATGCCATTTCCAAAATGTTCAGGAATATGTTCAATTACAATAATTGGAATAATGTCACTATTAGGACATATTCCTGCTGCAAAATTATTCTAGAGATTCAAACTCTGTATTGTCTATTTTACATCAGAATAAATTACATGTTGAATAAAAATCAACATGCAAGTAAAGATGTTCATAGGTCAACAGTTTTCTCCTACTCAGAGTGCTTATTTGGATCTCTGAATACATCTTTTGACCCAGACGTGGCATCTAAATGGGGCACTATGATTATGGCCCTGACTATGACAGAAAGAAAAAAAGGCAAAGCCTGATGTGTGATCAAATGTAACTCTGTCTGCTGGTTTCCATGCCTGCCCTCATAATTACTGTTTGGTTTGACTCAGCAAGATCACCACGGCATTTGTTGTGTGGTAGGTTGATTTTCTTTGTGGGTAATATCTATCTTGTTTGGTTTTTGATCTGTAGGTTGTAAGTTTGGTTTTTGTTGACGCTGTTGTTGTTAGTTAGAGTACTGGTTTTAACAATACAAATTCTTGTAGAAGTGAAATAAGTGTGTCAATCTGTTAATGTCACACTCAATGATTCTAAATAATCAGAATTATTTAGTAGGTTGCATAGCCTCATCTACCTACCTGGCTTTTACCTCTTCCTATACAGTTAATCTTCAGCACATTTGAAAATACAATGTCATCACTCCTCTCTCAGATAATTCACTCTCCCCTCTGGAACTTCTATTTCAAATTCTTTCAAAGTGACAAAATAGCTTTCAAGAACTCTTTGCATTTCTTTTCCTTGAAAATAACATTAGTGTTTTTAGGACTTCCAGCATCTGTTAACCTGCAGCGTGCTAAGCAAAAAATATATTCAGGTAACAAAAAAATAAAATGAACAAAACACACAGCTCTGATATAAATAAAAAATTGAGGATATGATTAAATGATTTTCAAAATCTGCCAAGAACTTTCTGGAAAATAAGTTACTTGTATTAATTTATTCATGATTATTTACTGCATTTGTGCACTGTTAAATTTTTCTGTCCATCTATGAAATTGAAAGAGATTTATTCCTGTACAGAATTTTATCCTAGGAAACTCAAGTTTTATTACACTCAGAACTCAACTCTTGCATAGAAGCTCTAAGCTATTCTGCCTGTGAAGGAGAATTTTGAAGATGAGTAACTCTTAAAAATGATATCTCAAATAGTGTTGGGTTCCCAGCATTAATTAGTTTCCATTATCAATTTGTTATGTCCAGGTTAGGGACACTCATATCTGTAAAAGGATATTAACTTGGAGTTCTGCCTGCAGGAAGGAGAATGACCTCATTGGCTTACATGATAGCAAACAAAAATATTATCATCACCCATTAGATTACTTATTTTAGAGCTGCTCTAATTTTTCTAAAGCATTAATCAGCTATATTACAACTGTTTAAAAGGAAATATAATGACTCTTCCTGAAATAATTATCCAGAATCATGAACAGTCATATGTATAATTTACTCCATAATACATATTAAGTATAAATGGCTGACTTAAAATTTTCATTGAAAAATTCTTGTATATTATTTCTTTTAATCTATTAGGAAAGTCTATACAATCAGATTAATTACTTCATAAGATTATAAGAGAAAGACTATTATAAACATGTAAGAAATCTTTAAATATTATTGAAACATATTCCTAATTACTTAACACCACTGTCATGCTCACATTTTGTGATATATATATAAATAATCTTAAACTTTGTAGTCATTAGCAAAGCCCTCTAATATGCTAGGAAAACAATCTACAGGCCTGTTATCTTGGTTCTTTATTCTAATCTTTCTGAATAATGAGGCAACTTCAGTATATTAATAGTGTCATTTTCTGTTTTTTGTCCTCAACAGAGGCGTATGATGGAAACCATTTATCTCAAACCAATTTAGTATCGCACTATAGAAGGAAGGAAGTAAATGGAAGAAGTCTTGTATTATGATTTATTTTGTGCCATGTGATCTAAGGTTGCTAACTATCCATTTACTTTATCTGGTGTCCAATACAAGATTGCCTAATTAAATTCTGATGTTCAAGGAGTAGCTATTATCAAACCAATGGTTTCCTAAGACTGTTAAAAATATTCAGTGTAGAGTTTGGTGCTGGAACTTGTTGTTCAACAATGTTCTCTTTCAAGATTGCATTAGAGAGTTTTGCTTGAGTCCTTGATTTAATTATTCAAGTTGAAGCTATATTCAGGCAATAGGGCAATGCAATGAGAAAAATTCAATTCTGAAACTAGACACCAGCTGATTCTAAATGACCCAATATATACTGCCTTTTGTTATCTATAGCACATCCATAATAATTAATAAACATTTATCAAGCCTCTGTGTGAACACACTAGGGGGTTTAATTATCTCTTCTTGCTTAGTATGGGCATAAACAATATAATGAATCATCTAAGTGGCACATCTTCACTCGTTTTTTTATGATAAATTAAAAAGCTTCTTAGGAATTAAGTTTAAATTCAGCATAATTCTGTTTTATAATATAACAATTAGAAATACCAAATAAACACAAATTATCCTCATTGTCAGTTAATGAAATCTAATTTAATATAATATACTTTGAGAGGATTGTGAGAATTGAGAAGATTTTATGTGGAAACATGGCATAATTTAAAAATTTTCATTATATCTTCAAACATTTATTGAGGACCTATCATCCTCTAAACTATGCTGAGCATCAGGGATACAAATATAAGAGATATTCCCTGTTTTCATGGAACTCACTTTTCAACAAGGTGGATGATTCTGGAGAGAACCAAACACAGTACCGTTAGAGCTGTAGGGAAATGCAGCCGAGAAGCCTTTGGAGGGGGTTGGCTCCTATGTCAAGTCAAGATTTACTAAACAGAGCTCCCCTAGGACCATGACCACTGCTAGCTTCCGTTCTCAGCTTTGCCATCTAGGAAAATAGTTGTAAGCAACTAAAAGATCAAGTCAGGGGAGGGGTCTTTATTTAGCAAATTACTAGAAACCTAGGGATGTTTTGGGTTTTTTTTTTTTCAAGTTATTATTCCAGATGCTTTCCTATCAGATTATATTTTAATCTTTCCTACTTTTAATTCTAATGCTAATGTCTCTCTAAGGAGGCAAAATATTATGTTCAAATGGGAGATGGCTGTAGGAAATGCCTCACTGTCATATCTCCCCAAATAGACATGATAAGTATGATAAACTGCCTGCCAATAGCATAAAGAGGGTGATACCAAAGTGCAAAGGAGACATGGTTAATCTTTTTGAGAAAGTCTGGGTCGGTAGATTTGAGTCACATACCTGACTCTATTAAATAAACAATAGATGCAAGTAAGCCTGAAACTCAAGGGCAAAAATGATAGAAGAGATGTGTGACTGATTTTAAGGCTTTCTTGAGACTCAGAGCCATACAGAAAACACTGACTGGCCAAGACTCAGGAGATTTTATACAGGTTTGTATAAACAAACTAATAATTACATAATAATGTAATAATACAATACAATATATAATATAATATGTATAAATTTAATACTATTTCTAGCGGGTGATTTAAATTATTTTCATAGGTAATTTGGACTGCCCTCAATTTTTCCTTACAAAGGGACTTAGGAACTTAAACGAAAATAAGATTCAACTATACAATACCATCCTTAGAGACAAGGTGACTTTTTAATTTAACCTTGAAGATGCATGAAATTTTGTTGGGTGGAAAAAGCAAAAGTCCACTTGACATTGATGAAATGCATGTTGATCAAACAAATATTTAAAAAAATGATGTATCTAAAGAGTATAAGATTTCAAAGATTAAGCTATACAAAAATAAAGCTGGTATGAAAATTACCATCATTTATTAATATCAGAGTTAAGAAAGTCAGGCCATTATTCTTACTCAAACTATCCCAGGATATGTATTGTCTAAAAATATCTGTGTTCACACACTTGTACATTCATGTCCATAATTACCCCATCACAAAAATAGAACTTAAATTAGAGGCTGTATGCATGCCACCCTTGAGTGCTAGGGTCAGGGAAGAAAGAGTAAAGTGGATGGTCTTGTGAACTGTATCAGATACGTCTTAGTGGCATCTAAGACCCACTTAGTAGGATCTCTCTCTGAAGTTTTGGACTATTCCATTCCAGATACTGCAACTGGCTTCTCATGGGCCAACATTACTGCATCTTCCTTGATGCCCACATGGCACACTCTGCCTTTCTCCTTGAGATTTTCTTACTGTTTCCGAGACATGAGATGTCACGGGACCCAGTAGGGACTGCCTGTTGGCCACTTGGAAGTGTGTGTGTTTGAGGGGAGGAGGGGGCTATGTTAACAGCTCGTGAAGCAAAACTGTGACAATATAAATGGGAGTATGAGATATAAATTCTCCTTTTCTTACTTCAAAATAGACTGAGATTTGGTAGTTCATACTACCTTTTAAAGATGGTGAAATTGTGCTTGATACAAAGGTTGTGTAGAAAGTGTAGAAAGGTTGGTAATTCACCTCCATAATTTTGCTCTCTCACTTTCCTTTTCCCTCACTGTGACTTCCTTGAAAAAAGCATTTCCTAATATAGTATTAGCACATAAGTTTTTGCTTGAGGGCTAAGAGAATAACCTATTACAAAAAAATTCATATAAACCCTATGTATTAGAGACCCATTTTAAACACAGCTTTGAAAAAAAATAATGACAAATTTTTCTTTAAAATTATTTGTATTAAGCTTTAAGAGGCAAACTTTTACTAGACCTTCATTTTCTATCTCTTAAAAACAAAACAAAAAATTTTATCTGGTCCCAAATACAATAGAGAACAGTAAGCCCAGCCTCTGAATTTATGGTCTTATATCTGGAATAGAAGCCTCTGACTACTTGAGAAGTATGGAATGTCAGTATTTCTTCTTTGCACAAGGCATAAGAATGAGAGCTGTCTCAAACGTCACCCACTAAGATTCTATCTACCCAAATTTCATTTTCTCACTTTTTTCCAATTCAGTTTCTCAGGGTAAGTCAATACTTTTAACCATACCCCCTCTTTAAAACACTAGTCTTTTGATTTTTTAAAAATATTTCTAAATAGTCTACTGGCATTTCCACTTCCTTCTGTCTCCTTCCTTGGATACATTTAAATACCTAGTTACCAGTTTATTTTCTTCTTCCTACACATTTCCATAAAAAACCCCACAAATAATCATATGGCTTTACTATCCCCAACTTTTAGCTTGATTTGCCAATTACATTCTCAATAGTCATGTATTACCAACTGATTATACAGCTTTATCACGTAGACATTTCACACTTAGAGATGCCTCTGAATTTACTTGTACATCATCCTTTTTCATCATACATCACCCAAAGTTTTATTTACCTTCCAAATATAATATCTTTGTTTGAAATCACTATTATCTGTATTTCTTATGAAAGATATATTGAAATTGTTTGTGACTACTCATTTTTTTTTTTCAGTTCTATTCAACCCAATTATCAACATGTCTTTCAGACTCACATCTTCTTTTCCATGGCCACTTGAATGACTCTAGTCCAGACCATCATCACTTCATAGCTGACTATTAGAATGGATATCTAGGCAATATTCCACCTAATAATCAATTCATCATACTATTGTTAGACTGAAGTGTGGAATTAGCCTGTCGTTACTCTGCTTGAGAGATGACAATATTTCTCAACATTGCATCCATGTTTTTTTCTGTCCAACTTTCAAAAATATGATTAATACAATTAAGTAGACATTTAAACATTTATTAATTCATTTACTCATTTGTTCAAAATACATGTGACAAGTCATATGCTTGTTACTGGCACAGCTTTTTCCATAAAGCACTCCTGGGCGGAAAGGGATAGCAAACATATAATTACCCTAGGGAATATTAAGTGCTATCTACCTAAATAGGATTAAGGTAGAAAAGGGTTACAGGAGTAAGACACCTGCTCAAGGAAAGCATCATCTAATCAAACACAAATGGTGAGTAGAAGTTGGCTAGGAGTAGGGGAGTGAGAAATTAGGGAGTGATACTAACAGAATGACTCGGAGTTGGAAAGGAATGGTTCCATTCATAAAACTGGAATTTATTATGGACAAACCATAAGGTGATAGGTGAGAGTGTGGTAAGAGATGATATAGAGAGGAAGTAAAGGACTAGGTCTGGGCTGTCCTTCTTGATGGCTCCTAGTCACATTTACATGAACTTACATGTAAATTAGCTAAAATTATTATTTCATTCCTCAGTCATGTGAGCCACAGTTGAAGTGCTCATTAACTGCATGTGGCTAATAGCCACCATATTAGACAGAGCAGGAATATCATAAAGTTTTATCGGGCAGTACTAGGCTAGATCTTGGAAGATGCGGTGTTTTCCTATAGTATTTGTTAACCAATAGTATTTGTTAACAGGTTTTAAGTAGTAGTGTTTCTTTCAAAAGTACCTATTTAAAAGGAAAAACAAATGACATTTTCGTTTTTAAATCTGCATTTTTTGATTACTAATGAGGGTGTTCTACCTTTGCTTCAGAAAGCATTTTTTTTCCTTTTTTAGGGTTGATGTGGTGAGAAAAGTACTAGCCCAAATTCCAGTTCAAAAATTAGCCATGTGATCCTAAGGAATTTATCTGGGTTCATGGCTTCTCTGTTGTTTCAGCTTTTAAATAATGACATTAAACTGCCATGCCCACCTGTTCTCACCTCTAGGTAATAAATAATTTAATATAAAATTAAAAATAAATTTTAAGAAGAGAACCTATTTTCAAAGCATCTTTTATTGAGTCCTAAAGTACAGAGGGGTGTATCAAAGGTAGCACGGTGGCACGTGGGGTTGGGGGGACGGTCTTTACCCTCTGTTCCCAATCTTCACACTTCAGTTAAAAAGAAGCTTGGGTTATTAAACTAAGATTCTGGGTATTGCTTCATTAAAAAATGTTCTGCTACTACCAATAAACACAGTTGTCCCCAAAATCTGTTCTGATATTCTCTGATTCAATAAAACCTGAATTCCAGCACCAATATTCTCCTGCAATCACATTCTGGGTAAACTGCATACTTTCTATGGCGTGCATGTATTAGTCAAATCTTAGGAAGCCATCTTAGACATATTATCTCCGGCCAAGAGACTTGCCATATTCCCACTTGGATTACTATTTGCATAAAACGGAACTAGAGAGTGGTTTGAAGCATAAAGTTTATTGGAACAAACCCTGACTGTTGAGATTACTAACATACAATTATCTCTAAAACTCTGTGACTATAGATTTATGTTCATCTAGCACTAGGGAATTCAAAATATTTCGGTTACTTTAAATATATTCAAATTAAAATAACATTATTAATGGATAGTAAGAGCCTAAAAAAAGACTTTTAAATGAATCTAGTTAAGTATTATGATGGTGAACATTAGTAGAAGCAGAGTTAATACTGATTTTCCAAAAGTTTTAATATAGGTAAATGGAAAATGGGTATGAAAATCCAATTAAAATACATGTGAATATGGATTAGATAAATTTTATAATAATTTCAACCAAATTCATATGTGTATTCCATCAGGATTATCATTGCCGCCATGTATGGGAAGAATCGTGTTAAGTAGATTTTGTTACCATATGACATTGCAGTCTTTACCATTTATGAATCACCATCTACACATCACTCCAAAAAATGCTTTTGATCATCTCATGCCACTGAAAGATTTGGGCTCCAGGTTTTAATCAGTGCCAGTAAGAGGTAAGGAAGCTGATTTATTGGCTCATTTTCTTTTGTAAATGTTCACACGTGTGTAATGCTAACAATCCTCTAATCTCTGTGGAGTCGCTTTGGTTCATGCTTCCTCCAGAAAATATTATCTTTTGAGGACTTCTAACCTTTCACATAAAGGCCAATTTTTCCTGGATCTTGTAATGCCCTCAAAAGTTGACAGATTGTTTGGTCAGAACTTTAAGAAGTTCTTCATCATTTTTATTCTTTCTTCACACTACTTATATCACAGTGCTCCTTTGCTGGAGCCAGGCCGACACAACTTCCTATGAACTTCTCCAAATCATAGCTGTGCCCCCAAGGCTTGACTGATGATAGGTGTTGAGAATCTGATTTGTATTTACAGTGATAGAGAGAAACACTTTACCAAGCCAAATTGCTGTCTAAGATGGGACTGGCTCACTCGCTCAGGCACTGAGGCTGATTTTTTCATCTTGGCATTTGATTCCCAAAGTAACTTATGGAAAATACATTTGAAATGTAGGCCTTATTTTTCTTTTAATTGTAACTTGTGAAAGCATAGGATCTTAAAGAAATTGATATCAAGAAATAATAGTTGAGATTTGAGAGATTTGAGATTTGAGAGAGATCTACCTGAGATATTAATAAAATCACAGGTCAGGATAATCAAGGACCACCACATTTGGAAGGTAGTTTTCCTATATACCAAGAATTAAAGGGAGCATAATGATAAAATCATCATAAAAATATGCTGTTGAAACATGAACATTTTTAATATTTAATAGTCCATTTTAACACATGGATATAAATTCAATAGCTCCAGTTCATTGTAATGTTGGAATAACAATCATTATAGTCATGTAACAAGTATTTATTGAATATGTACTGTATGCCAGGCACGGTTCTAGATAAAGGGGGAAAGGAAAGAAGAAAACAGGTGAAGATCCCTGACCCTATGTAGATTACACTTTAGTAGGGAAGACAATAATAGTTACTTATATCAAATATAGTGTCAGGGTGCCTGGATGGCTCAGTTGGTTAAGCGTCTGACTTGGGCTCATGATCTTGGGGGTCCTGGGATGGATCCCTACAGCCGGCTGCCCACTCAGCAGGGGAATCTGCTTGTCCCTCTACTCCTCCCCCCATTTGTGCTCTCCCTCTCTCAAATAAATAAATAAAACCTTTAAATAAATATATATATAATGCCTATTATATAGTAATAATGGAAAGTTAATTTGAAAAGAAAATGGGAATAGGGAGTGTTAGGGTGAGAGTTTGGGATTTGGTTTGTTTTTCAGTTTTAGATAGGGTGGTCAGGGAGGTTCTCTACAAAAAGAGACATTTGAGCAAAGAGATGAAGGAAGTGAGGTAACAAACTAGGTAACAAACTTAGGGCAGAGGGCTTCGAGCTCAGAGAGCAGAAATTCAAGGTTCCTGAGAAAGAAATGGGAGTGGAGTAGGAGAAGAGAGGGAACATGGGACCAAATAAAAAGATCTTTTAGTCCATTGTAAGGACTGCTTTTATTCACATGCAAAGGAAGTCATTTAAGGATTCTGAGCCAAAGATTACTATCATCTAATATACTTTTTAACAGGTTCACTCTGCATTAGGAACAGACTGTAGAGAGCCAAGGGTAGCAGTAGGGAGACTGGTTAGGAAGATATGGTAATAATCCATTAAAAAAATGATATGGGTTATTGAACTATTGCCATGTGACAGACATCGTACTAATAAATTTACATGACATATCTCACTTTTAGTAACAGTCCAATAAAAATAGTTATTATTGCCATTCTATTTGTTGTTAAGAATATAAAATTGAGGCTCTGAAGAGTAAAATTAACAAACCTACTTAGTATATTGTGTAGCCAGGATTTGAACCCAGTTTTTCTGTTTTGAGTCCACATGATTGGCCACTATACTTCATTACCTAAAATCAGGTAAAAAATCCTACTAGACTAAGTAGTTTATATATATATATGGTAAATATACCTATTAATTAATTAATTAATTAATTTCTATTTGAATAAGCTCTACACCCAACATGGGGCTCCAACTCACCACCCTGAGATCAAGAGTCACACGTTCTACTGACTGAGCCAGCCAGGCGCCCCTGGGCTAAGCACTTTTAAAGTGGTGATATTAAGGGTGTTCTGCCTCCACTTCAAGTGCCTCCCCTTCAGGATCTGTCCTTCCAGAACAGAGGAACTTTCCCAACATTTTGATATAGGGTTTGAAAACTTCTTAGGATGATTTCTAGTTTTTTCATATATTTTTGTTGCTATGGTGAATTGTATATTTTCTATCATATTTTATTGATAGTTTATAATAAGCTTTTTCTACATTGACCTTATAACACTGACTTTTATTGGACACTCCAACCAGTTTCAATAAAATAGTATTTTTTCAATGATTATTTTGTGCTATCTCAGTAGACACTATTATTAAATAATGACAATTTCGTGTCTTCCTTTTTATCATTTGCCACTCTTTTTAGACATTTTTAAAAATTTTAATTCCTGTGTGGTTAACATAAAGTTCTATATTAGTTTCAAGTGTACAATGTAGTAATCCAATAGTTCCATATATTGCTTGGTATCACTTGCCACTCTTAAATATCCTTATCTCATAGCTCACCTTAGTGGTAATGTTTCTAATACTTCACTGTTAGGTGTGACGTTTCTTGAAGGTTTTTAGTGGATACTCTATGAAATCAAGACAACTCTTTCTTTGGCAAGCTTGCTAAACAATTTAAAAAGTCTGTAATGGATTTTGAATGTTATCAAATGCTTTTTCAATATCAATCAAAATCACATGGTTTATTTTTTCACGTTTCACTCATTAACATGATTGATGACATTTGTATAATTCTTAATATTTAACCACCTTTGTATTTTTCATGATAGATTTTTTAATAGTTCTAGATTTTATTTGCCCGTGTTTCAGAATTTTATACTTGTCTTCATAATTCATATAAATTATCTTCTTAATATTGAACAAAAATTTTCTTGTGTGCTAAATATTATCCAGTTTGTGTTTTAAGAATATGCTATCTGGTTGAATAAGGTGGAGAGGTTTCTATGTTTTTCTATGTTCTGGATCAGTTTAAGTGACTTAGGAATTATTAGTTTTGATTTTTAATGAAAATCAATGTAATACCATTAGCAATTCAATGTCTTTTAGGGGTAGATATCTGATTATTTTCCAATATTTTCTATGGTTGTGGGTCTATTGGTCCTTTTACCTCTTCTTGAGTTGATATGGATATGGAAATGCAAGAATTATGGCAGGTGTGGTTTGGGAGGGAAGAGAGAGTTTTCAGGCAAGTACCAATTAATTATATTTCAAGACAAAAAAGAGAATGACAGAAAGGTCATAGGATGACCAAAACAAGTATTGTTGGTAGATGGTTGGACTTAATGGTGTGAGCTTCATAAAACTGAAATAAATTGGAGAGAGAAAGAAGAAATCATGGTCTAGATCTCAATGAGCTAAAGGATTCAAGTACTGGGAATATAGGATATGTATGGAATCAGACCTGATGGATTTTTAGGAGCACTGTGACAAAGAAGCTATAAATACTGGCATTATTAAAAGGGATGGGGAGGTGGGAAATGTCTTCCAGAACATGCAGAACTCTCTTTTAGCCTCTGGTTTAGTAACCCTGTCCCTGTGTGGAGGCCACACAAGGGAATGACACCAACAGCACACAAAGATCTGCACTCCTAGGCAACATCACCAGGAGCATTCGTGGACGTCTTAAGTCTTTGTGATTATGATATCCATAAGTATGATACATCCAACACTATCATACCCCGGTTTCTTGGACTCTTTGACTCCAGTTATTTTATCCTCTTTTTGCCTTTGCCAATAGTCATTACCATAATCTCAAATCAAGCATTCCACTTTTAGCTGTCATTTCCTATCTGTCCTGTCCACCCTATCCAGTGCCCAGATGCCAACAATATTTCCAATCCTTTTGGATTTCTAATCCATAGACTCATTGTCTGACAATCCTATACTGCCTTCACTTCTCTCCTTGCCTGACTTAAATTTCCTGGACCAACCTAATAATCATTTCCTCAAATACATGCTCTCCTGGTTTGCAGTGTTTCCCTTCATCTGCCCTCCTCAACTGGCAAAAATGTGAATCTGATTAAATTCCTCACCTACTTTTCACCTGCATAGCTGGAGGGAAACACACAACCTGACTGGCTTGATTCATTTTAGATTCATGACCAACAAACTTCAGTGGAGCCAACAAACTCCTTCATTTCTCTAGCCAATTCGTTTTCCCTCTTCTCAAGATTTGATACTTTTTCTACTCTTGGCAAACCTGTAAGACATCTGCTCCACCCCTTTCTGTGGGCTGATTATTTTGCTTGTTAATTCACTGAGGAAACATTAGCAATGAAGAGATTTTCCACATGCTTCAACAACCCTTCAACCTACCTTCACAACCTGCATATTGTGGCCAACCTCCTACCTCAAAAGATAAATAACTATTCTGGTTTCTGCTCAATGCCAACTCTTCCAAATAAAACATTGGATACCATTCCATTCCCGGGTATATCTCACAGTTTTATCAATTACTTAAAATTAACATTTTTGGCTTTTTGAAAGTATGTATTAAACATTGGCCTGTGAATGATTTTTGCAATGTCATTATTATTTCTTCCCCCTTTGACAAGACATTTGCATACATAAATTCATTTAATTCATTCCCATCTCATTGGAGAGGGGCAGAATGTCCAGGGTTAATCTTGGGGATGGGAAAGAGAAAATTCTTCAAAATCATAATAAGGTCTAATTGAAAAAACTGATTATTTGCTCTGGAAAACCTTCAGTTTGTTCATTTTTATTTTTATAAGCAAAATTTAAATAATTATCTTAACATGAAGCCTATATGTTGATAAAAAGTTCTAACTGATGTAGGAAAAGTTCGATTTTTCAGTAGTGAGGATTAATAAAGCGTTCCCTTGAGCAGTCCTATCTCTCTTTGAAGTCTTGGTCTATACTCTGCTATTTAGGTGGTAGTGTCAATTATCTCTGGAGAAAAGAACATCCATTCCTCCTCTTTCACAAAACCTCTTACCATTACTTGTATTACAACTTGTTAATTCAATGCATTTCAGATCCTATTAGGTTTTTGGTATACAAATATGATTTTGTACATGTTTTGATATTTCAAAATGTCATCTCTGTGGATAAAAAATATGATAACTCAATTATCTTTTTGCTATTGCTGTGGATCAGGCTGTTGTCTTCTAAAACTGATAAATGCCTGTTTAAATCATAGATGTCTGTGATTTAGTATATCTTTCTATCTTGAATTGGTATTTCAGAGTATATACGAATGCCATTGCTTTGATGTATTTTTGAAGATAAAATAATTTCCAATTATTATAATATAATCTTCTTTCTCTTGAAGAATGATGTTGTGTCTTTGAAAAACAGATCTATTTATTATGTTTTCCTGCCATTGGCAGTGTTGTCATATGAAAGAGATGTCTGAGAATGAAACACTTTATGACTTGAGCTAAAGTAGTCATAGCAAATTATGACAGTTCTCATATGAATAGTTCTGGGCTTCTGAATTGCTTCCTAACTAAAAATTATTCTAGTCAAATTTAATCTTGCTCAGAAATATAAAAACTTATTTTCTCTGTTCATCAGAGTCAGAGTACCTGGAGAAAACATATTCATCTATACCGAGTCACCTCATGTTTTTCTGAATCATGACAGGTTTGACTTAATCTAACTGTATTCAGAAAAGCCCAATTTTTTTTTTTTTTATTCAACCAAAACAAATAGGATCATATTTGTATGGAAGAACCAGGATAGTTTTCTTTTAGGTAACTTAGTTTTGGGTTTTGTCCTTTTAGAAAATGTATCAAGAAGCATTGTGTTAATTCTTTCCATACTAAACATGTTAGTAAAAATTGAAACTAAGAGCAAAAAAATAGACTTTAGCTTCAAATTGCAGCATTTCTGCCATGGAAAATATTTTTTTCTTGCTTCTATTTTTGCCCTTTTCTTCCTCTGTTGCCTACTCTTCATCATCCTATTTATCTTCCTTTTCTTTCTTATATTCTCTTCTTGAAGAATCTTCATGATCAATTAAATTTCCCAATGTTTTGGCCATAATATTATTTGGCTCTTAAAAGTAAATATATAAAATAAGTTTACCAAATAAATCCGTCAAGCAAAAGAAATATGTGCTGGTTGGTAGTATGCAAAATACCCACCTGATATTTTCCCTAGTTGAAATGCACTGTACCCAAAGCATTATAAATTCTTAAATAATTTAAAGTTTGAGATAGTTCAAACAGAAGCCAGAGGATCACATGTTTAGTGCCATGAAAATTACACATTTCTATTGTATTTACAGTTGAATTATAATACATTTGTTATTCATTAACCTTTATCACAGTATGTGTTTATAGCACAGTGCTATATAATTTCTTTAGTAATTATTGGGTGAAATCTATACGATTAGGCCCAAGTACATGCTTCCATAATGATGTTTTAAAAGTAGCTTTGAGAACGGTAGTAGGAACCTTCAAAAAAGGAAGCTTTACTTTCCTTTGGATTCATAGGTAGCAAAGCTAAGTTCTTGGGATTCTGCGATAGTACACCAGGATAGCTAAAATAACTTCAAAATAGGATTAGATTACATCATAGAGCACTTGAGAAAAAAGTTTTATGTTCCTGTTTAAGAAGACGGTTTTTATTTACCCTAGCTTGGTTATTTTGTGGTAATTTAACGTTTTTCTGATTTGGAATAAGACAATTTTAAGTAATTTCATTTTGACAGCTCAAATTCTCCCAAGACTGCCCTATACATTCCTCACTTTGTCAAAACTGCACTTCTTGTTTACTTGACCTTTTGCACTTGGGAAAATTCAGAATTTTTCCTTTTGCTCTTTGGACAGTTTGCCTTCTCATTCATCATAACCATGTAGGGGAGTTCTCACCTCTGCTTGGAGTCCTATACCTGACCCACCACCAGGAGCTCATTGCTTTAATTGCAACGTCACTGACAATTTGGTGTATTTGAGAGAAGACTGTTTTCTCTATTTCTGGCAAAAGGAAAAGATCATTTCTAACCTTTCACCTACATATGTACCTATTATTTTCTACTATAAACTTTATGTATGCTCTCAATAATTGGGGTAAGACATCAATATTTCTATTTAGAGGATTCCATGTCACTTAATATTAAGTCAATCTTTATTTTTACATTTACATATTTTTTACATTTTTATTTATTTGAGAGAGAAGGAGAGAGTGCGCGTGCACACACATCCAGGCACAAGCAGTGGGGGAAGAGCTGAAGGAGAGGGAGAGAGAGAATCTCCAGCAGACTCCCCTCTGAGCATGGAGCCTGACATGGGGCTTGATCTCAAGACCTTGAAGTGTACTGATGGACTAAATTTTGCCTTGAATACAAAGGGAAATAATAATAATAATGAGATATTTTTCTACTTTACATAAATGCTTTTGGGTGAATAGAGCTGGGATAGATGATGTTCTTTCACACATTTAAATGCTGTTATCTTCAGTTTTAAATCTTAGAATAAATCTTATTCAGTTGATAAAATTAGTAATTTGAATTTTATCAAGTCCATGAATTAAAATTAAGTGTTGAAATTATGGTTTTATATAACTTACTTGATACAGTTTTCATTTCCTGATAACATTATTGACTGGGAATTTATCATATTTTCATTAGACAAGAACCGTTAAGATTTAAATATTTTAGGGCATGAGCCCAATGATTGTGATGTTAAATACTTAAGAATACTTAGGAGAGGGGCGCCTGGGTGGCTCAGTCATTGGGCGTCTGCCTTCGGCTCAGGTCATGATCCCAGGGTCCTGGCATGGAGCTCCACATCGGGCTCCCTGCTCCGCGGGAAGCCTGCTTCTCCCTCTCCCACTCCCCCTGCTTGTGTTCCCTCTCTCACTGTGTCTCTCTCTGTCAAATAAATAAATAAAATATTAAAAAAAAAAGAATACTTAGGAGAATTTTTTAACATTTAGGGAATTTCTGAGTATTTTTAAAATATTGTATCTTAAGCTCTAAATGTTGAACTATGCTGAAATCAAATCTTGACTTCATTCGCTGTAAATTGCTACATCATTGCTGGGTGATGCAGGGGGGATGCTAAGTTACACTGAGCACTTAGTCCATAGTGTGGACAACTGTCACTACTGTCCCTGGAAGCTAAACATTGTACCACAACAGTCCTTTCAGATCTCTTAGTTATTAAGGGGTCTAAAAATATGATGGACATTGAGTGTCCAAAATATGAGTACCGAATTTACATATGGCTCATAAACAGTGTGCAAAGCAGTTTTCATTTTTACTTCATAGTTATGATGGATCCATCAGTAGTTGGAATAGGATTGAAATTTAGACACACATTAAAAATGCCAATTATATTCTTGTGTAACTGCATAACCACCTCAGGAAACAGCTGCCTTCACAAAAAAACACTGGCTTTAACTTATATTAAAGAGAGTTTCAGCAGTTTTGTAAAACTTTGAAACATCCCAGTGAATTTTTTGATGATTTATGTAAGGCCTGGAAATTTTATTCCTGAAAATGTCCAAGGCACAGGAGGCTCATAGTCTTAAAAAAAGCAAAATAGAGGGTATGCTACTTACATCAGTATCAAGCACAGAGAAAAATCATACCCTGCGACAAGTGCAGATGTCCATATAAAGTGGTAGACACAGTAAACCAACCAAAATGACTTGATTATAAAGAAGTAAGTGCTAGAAGAATAAAAGAGCTAGAAGGTCCTGAAAGTCAAATTGACCTTATCAATGTGTATTTTTCCCTTTATAAATGTATGTCCTAGTCCCTTAGTTAAAATGAAAGGTCTTCAAAGACAGTAGCCTCCATCTTTTTTTAATTTTTGAGTTGATTGGAAATATAGAGTTTATATGCTGTTGACTAAATCAATAAACAATTGACATGGAAGCTTCCTTTTCAGTTGGATGTCCAATGGATATATCCAACAGTGGCACCATGTTGACATATATTTGACCTATCTATTTATTTAATTAATTAAACAATTTATGATAAATAAGAACCAAAAATGCTCATAACCTGACTCAGTATAGTTTTTATGTTTTTATAGTTATTTTATCTGGGTTTCTAAAATATATTTGCACATCAGAACACTCCTTATAGTAAGACAACCTCTTGACCACTAAAGGATATGAGTAGAAATGTGTTACATTGTCTCTCAAAAAGGACATGAGGTCTTGTTCATTTCCCCCATTGAATTAATAATAGCAGATATTAGTTATTGCTGGGTCTTTTGGTGCACTTTATTGTTTAAAATATTATATCTCAGAGAGAGAACACAGGATAAAATGCTTCCATAAAATAAATAAATGTTATGACAATTACATGTATGTCTTATTAATATAAAGACTATATTTTTAAATTTGAATTGCCTTTATATTTTTAGTACAGTTTTAACACAATTAAATCACATAAGTCAACCCAAAAAAATATGACGAATGCGTAATTCCAACAGATCTAATTGAATAAATTCATATAATAATAAGTACTAAATTGCAATTGTAAAGCAACTATACTTAAGATGGTTACTGATACACAGAGTTTATAGGTAGTACACATAGTAGAAACTTTAATACACATAAAGTCTAATTTATTATATATGTATTTCAATTGGTATGTTCTCAAAAAACATTGTGAAATAACAATTGTTTACATGCTAAGATCTTATGTTCGGTACTCTTTTTTTTTTAAAGATTTTATTTATTTATTTGACAGAGAGAGACACAGCAAGAGAGGGAACACAAGCAGGGGGAGCAGGAGAGGGAGAAGCAGGCTTCCCGCAGAGCAGGGAGCCTGATGCGGGGCTCGATCCCAGGACCCTGGGATCATGACCTGAGCGAACGGCAGATGCTTAACGACTGAGCCACCCAGGCGCCCCTATGTTTGGTACTCTTAATCTCATTTTGTCAATGAATATCAACAATTCCTAACCTAAGTTTAGGCAAAACTTGTATATAAGGCAGGAGACTCTCCCCACCCTGCCTCTCAATTCGGTTTTAGGAGGAATTTTACTTAGCCTTTATCAGTTCTGTGAATCTCCTTACATCTGTTTGAGAACAGTAAAATTTCCTCCAGTCCTATATATGGTGGTGTGAAGAATCACTATTACATTAAGTTTCTCTGTATATTTGGGGTCATGTCACGTTCTTCAAAAACATAAACATTTCTTAAAAATATATGTTCTACTATATCCAGCATAAAAAGAAAAAGACTTTTTCTAGCTGGCATTTATTATATTCCAGTTATTGGGGGGAGGGAAGGATTCCATGCCAGGAACTGTAGACATTCAAGCACAGAGCCCTCATCTTCTAGGTGTTTGACAGGAGGGAAGAATAGGTCACGTGACAACCCTAAGATGTGGAAGAAGGGTAATTGCCACCAGTTCCTTGTGTTTTCAAAATCACCAGCACCAGATGCAGGATGTATGCCACCATTCCTCCATTTTCCTCAAAAGGAAAATCTTTTTTTTTTTTTTAAAGATTTTATTTATTTATTTGACAGAGAGAGACACAATGATAGAGGGAACACAAGCAGAGGGGGTGGGAGAGGGAGAAGCAGGTTTCCTGTGGAGCAGGGAGCCCGATGCGGGGCTCGATCCCAGGACCCTGGGATCATGACCTGAGCCGAAGGCAGACGCTTAACGACTGAGCCACCCAGGCGCCCCCCCCTTTTTTTTTTACACTTGATCTTAGCCAAAAGGCCGAGAAGCAATCTTTTTTTTTTTAATAGCCAATCTAGTGTAACCCTATAAATAAAACCAGATTTTTTTTTCAAGGGGGGATGGGAAAGTTTTGATAGAGCTCTTGATCTGGCATTTAAAAGTCTGTTCGCAATTTTTTTCTCAGTTGTTATCTTTAAAAAAAAATAGGGTGATTGAAAAAAGCAAAAATCTAACCCAGTTGCTATGTCAAAGGCATGCAAGCTCACATATGTGGAGATGATTATTATGTAAATAAAGAAAATACCATTGTATAACAACTGTAAAAAATGTACTTGGGTTTAAATAGTGCCTCTTGCTTAGGATCTAAAAATTAAATTCTCTTAGATTATTTCACAAACACTTGACAATCTTGCTATGTAGCACGAACATTTTAAAATGATTTTAATATTGTTTAATTATAATCTTCATAAAATATTTTTAAATTACTCAATTTCTTCAATAGCCATTTTCTTTCCATAAAAAGGTTAATCCTTTAATTTGCAAGGATATGATGTTGACCTCTACACAGATTTATTTGACATGAACAGATATTATTTTTTCATTTATTAATCAAACATTTATTGAGCACCTCTTGAGTATGAGACATTGTTCAAAGTGGACAATTTAGGCAAATCCCTTCATTGTTTGCATTGTATTCTTTCTCTGGGGTGTGGTTAATTTCACATTTCGTTACCTCAATGTCACGCACCCAAAATTATTTAGAATTAGATGAATATTAATGACTGCTTATTATACTCATTATTATATACTTTGTATATATTTTTGAAGCATAGGGAAGGTTTATTCCTCTGGAGCAATATTAATGGCAGATTTTATGACCTTCTGTCATGGAATGGGAATGGACCCTTTTCCCAGTTTGACTAACTTTAAGTTTGACTCTAAGCTTAGATTAGTTGGAGAAGACCCTTCTAGCATAATTCATTAGATGGTCTATCACTTCAGGTGGTGTCATAACGTGACACCATGCATAATAAGGAAGTTGGGCTAAATCATTAAAAAGTTTATCAATAGGAATTGATCCTAGGTTATCATATTTTTTTCAAGA
The DNA here is from genome assembly GCF_004348235.1 of Phoca vitulina. Classification (NCBI taxonomy): domain Eukaryota; kingdom Metazoa; phylum Chordata; class Mammalia; order Carnivora; family Phocidae; genus Phoca; species Phoca vitulina. The sequence goes on from NW_022589711.1 coordinate 8,069,874, forward strand.
CTGTGGAAGATTTTTTTTCTCTCCATAGCCCTTGACAAAAGTCAGACATAATTAACTTAATATCAGTGATTTTAAAACTCCCAAAGGGAAAGTGACCTGCCAGCTAAGGCTAGAAATTGGGACCAATGCTGCTGTCCTATGTGTAAAAACAACACATTACAAGAGAAGCTGCTGCTGATTATTAAGAAATGAACATTCCTGTGGTTCATTTGAAGGCAAATCCGTAGTAGTCAGCAGAGGATAGATGTGACCACATCTGAGGTCTGGAATTTTCAAGTTCCTGTGCACAATGAGAAACTGAGTACCACGGCAATGCAGATGACGAAAAGATGGTGTCAAACTGTTTCTCTTCCATCTGGTGTTTTACAGCAGCTAAGCTCACAGTTACTCTTAAAGGAAAATAGAATGAAGAAAAATACATTCGCAGCCGTGTGTTGTTTAGGCTGAATCATCTAAGCCAAATTATTGCTTAAGAATAAATTAAATACTGAATAAAGCATAGTCCAGACATAAGTAAGGTACCCTCGAGCAAAGCTTCTCACTGCAATGAGATCCTGAGTTAATCTTTCTCAGGAGCAACAACCTACTGATACCAGTCCCAAGTGCGAGGGTTAACATGGATTTTGCCATTTTCATCCTATATTAAATTGTAATACTCTGGTATTCTCTAACACCTTCCCTAATTTATTGTTGTCTATAGAATGTATCCCCAAATACCATATTATATATTTAACTTTTTATTTTTGTTTATATTCTTTCTTTGGCACCAGAATTTAAGCTGCACAAGGACAAGGATTTTGAAGTGTTTTATTCCACTTTAAATCCTTGGCTTACAGTAGGCACCCAACATACATCTTTTAAAGAAATAATAAATTACTTTTCTTTCTTTAAATATGATCTAGGGGGCATGATCCCTTATAGGTAATATACAGTGCAACAAATATTTAGTCCAGATGCGTTCTAGGTAACAAAGGACACTTCTGAGTCCCAAGGAAAAGTTTGTTCCAGATGCTTGAGAAATATGACTGTTTTCTTTTTGAGACACTTTTTAATCCAATTTAATTTCTTAAGAGATATGTTCATATATGTAATTTACGAATTTAGTACACATGTGTTCTTTTCCCTTTTTTCTATTTAGTGTGGCTTAATGCTGCCCTTTTTCTTCCTGCTCCCTCCTCCAAAGTACCACACCCACCTAAGGACAACCATCAAATTCATTTTTCTCCCCTAGAGCACATGGTAATTTATATAAAGAAGACTCAAGTGCTTTTTGTCATATTTTAAGGTTTTGGGGGGGATTAACTTTTAAATGAATTTGCTGAAAACATTTTAATATATCCTTGAGGATGTATGCATGTTTGTGCTAGGGCAAAGACTTATTCAGTAATGGAAATCTAGGAATTGCTCATCATACCCAGAGAGTACAATAAAATGTATGTGTCATGGAAAAAGCCTTTCTTCAAATTTCTTTCAATGCATTTTATCATATTAATGTTGCTAAATATAGCAATTGGTTTTATAGGTAAGCCGACAAAATGTATTGAACCAAGATATAATTGAGGTATCTTACTCTTCTAATAATATTTTAAGACTTAGCATCTACTAATGGAATGATTCCAGAAAAGATTTTGTTTTCCAGGTTGAGGTACTAGCCTCATATCTCTTCAGTCATGAACTCCTTTCTCACTGCCTCCACCTGCTGGCAAATGAGATTGACAAATGTCCATCCTGGACGCCAGGGTCTAGGACTTTAGAACTGGCTCCTATAGTCCGTTTTAGTCTTTGATTTGCTTGTCCTGAATCTTTGATTTGCTTGTTCTATCTGTATTTACCGCAGGAATGTGAACTTTCAAGGGCAGACAAAATCTTATATTTTATATCTCCAGAACATTATCTTCGCTCAGTGTGAGTTCGTGGCTGAATTTCCTATTTGACTTTCGACTGCCACCAACAATTATTTCTGAGCCATGTTTCTCTAGTCCAGGACTAACTGTGGTAGAGATATCCTTTATGCACCTTTAATATTTTCTCCCAAGTGCATAGGTCTTTGAGAGTTTCAAAGCATTACTTCTGTAAGTAGTGAAAAATAATTTTTTAGAAATCATGCAAACTACCTCTAAAGTTTAGTTTAGTTGTGTTTTGTAACCTAAGTATCACTGGAAGAACAACTAAGTTTCAGAATTTCGCTTAAACTCTGGTTATCCTAGACGTACTTAGTGAGGACATGAGTGTGACAAAAGGAGAGGGAATATATCGAGAAAATCGATGTTGTACCCCAGCTGCTGTGTAGGAAGACAACTGAGGAGAGAGCCATGTTTTCCTCTTTGCTCTTTAGTTCCTCAACTACAGGCCCTGCACACCAGAAATGAGAGGAATTATAATTAGGATAAAGTGAAGGAATGAGATGAGAAAGGGCAAGGCAGTCATATACTGAGGGCACACGAGAGAGATGGAGTAGAAAAATTCCAGGTAAAACTAGTATAAAGTCAGGGAGAGTTTCATGATCTGACACTTGAAATTATAATATGCATTTTAACATTTACATTTTCAAGTACAGATTATCTTGAGGGTAGTAGGATTGATTCCCACTAGTCCAAATAATAAGATCTTACCTGAATCTCAAAACACAGAAGGACCATAACCAACTAGAAAAGCTATGACCTAAACCCTTTTTTCCAAATTCCCACCTCAGTGCCTCTTCACTCTCTTGGCCCTTGCTAGAGAATGCTTAATTAAAAAACATATCTGTTGGTTGCCTGGGTGGCTCAGTCAGTTTCGTGTCTGCCTTCGGATCAGGTCATGGTCTCAGGGTGCTGGGACTGAGCCCTGCATCAGGCTCCCCACTCAGCGAGGAGTCTTCTTCTCCCTCTGCCCCTCCCCCTGCTCATGCTCTCTCTCTCTCTCAAATAAATAAATAAAATCTTTAAAAAAACAAAAAAACAAAACAAAAAAACCTATCTGTTATCTTTTCCACCAGCCGACTACCAGTACTGAAAAATTATAAATCATGTATAAAATTCCAAGATATAACTTGAGAATCTTTGTTTTATTTTCAGCATGGAATGCTGTGGCTTTACTACATGTTTGTTATTTAGATTCCTCACTCAGTCACCGTCTTTGAGCTCAGAAAAACCAGAATGTTGTCCTGGGACATCCTCAGGGAAGTATCTGTTACTATCACTGCTATAAAAATCTAGAACCTGGGGCGCCTGGGTGGCTCAGTCAGTTAAGTGGCTGCCTTGGGTTCAGGTCATGGTCCCAGGGTCCTGGGATCGAGCCCCACATCGGGCTCTCTGCTCAGTGGGGAGTCTGCTTCTCCCTCTCCCTCTGCCTTCCGCACTGCCTACTGAGACTCTCTCTCTCTCTCTGTCGAAATTTAAAAAATAAATAAATAAATAAATAAATAAATAAATAAATAAATAAAAATAAAAATCTAGAACCCACATCTCCCAAGTTTAGATCCTGGAGTCAACTGCATTTTTCATCTTTTAATAACTTTGTTTCACTCATCAAGTCATAGTTTTGAGACAAGTAAAAAGAAAAATTGATAGCTATCAATAAAAACTAGCAATTTTTTTTTTCTCCTCTGTGGCTTATATTTGTTATATCTGTCAGGCAGAAAATGAACTGCTTCTCCTAAATTCAAAGCGAGTATGTGATGATATTAGATGAGATTTTTAAAACATGTATGGTGGTGGCCTGTTCATTATTGTAGTTCACAGATAATTATAAAGAGCTGTCATGAGATGCACTAGCATTTCTCATGTTCAAAAATTAACTCATTTTTGCCTTGAATTTTTTCTTATGGAAAAGCAAAACCTTATTACTGGAAATAAACATTTTCCATCAATAATATATTAGCACAAAATTATATAATTTAATTTAATATTTCTGTATGTTTTATAACTGTGTGTAAAATAGATTAGATTGCCTATATAGAATCCAGTGCAGTATGTGTAGGTTTGGGGGATATATTTCATGAAAAATACTGTTAAGGCAATGGAGATTTCAAAAGATCTTCTTGATTCATTAGGTTATTTAGCTGCATAGACACATAACACACAGCTGACAATTCACTGAGTTCATCTGATAATAATAATGATTATTATATGAAAAGAACCTGGAATGCAGTAGTATATAATTACTAATTTATTTGATCCTGACAATCACTCCATGTGATATGTACTGTCATTATTACCCAGTATATAGTTGATAAAACTATGACACAGAGATGTTAAGTAACTCATTTGGGGCACAGACAGTAAATGTCCTTGTTGGAATTAAAACTTAGGCAGTTTGAATGTTAGAATCTGTTTTCTTAACTGTGTTGCTACACAAACTCTAGTAATATAATTATTTAAATGTTCATCCCTTTCCCCCACTGTGCTGTAGATTTGACTGTATCCTCTTTCATCTCTGTATTGATATGTCCCAGTTTGACTACAAGTGTATTAAATGATTCATTTTGAATTTGTAAGTCTATTTGGTTAAGATCCCATTAGACTGCAGAGTAATTTAGTTTTTATGAAAAATGTTAGTATTTAAGTTAATTTTATGCCTTTCCTACGTGAAGATGATAGAGTTTCCCTCAGTAAAGCAAACTTTCAGATTCTTAGTGTATAATGAAGTTGAATTCTGTATTTTTTACTTCTCGTATCTTTTGCCCTTCCTCCCCATCTCTTTCTCTCTTCTCTTGTAGCCAATAGCAGATATATTTAATCAACTTAATGAGGGTAACAGATGCAGTTTTTCACCATGAATAAACCATGGGACAAAATAAGAATTCTTGACTTCTCAAAGATTCATTTAATCATTTGATAATATTTATTGAGTGCTTACAACTGGGTAGGGAGTCTATTAGATACTGAAGCCAGAGAGAGGAACAAAAATTTACATAATTCCTACCATAACGGAGCAGTCTAATGGGAACATAGTCATTAATTAAATGGCTAAATGTAACGATCCTCACAGATATTGGTACATGCTCCTCTGTTTTTGTTTTTGTTTTTTGAAGATTTATATATTAGAGAAAGAGGGGAGGGAGAGGCCGAGGGAGAGGGAGCAGACTCTCCGCTGAGCACAGAGCCAGATGCAGGGCTCCATCCCAGGACCCTGAGACCATGACTTGAGCGGAAAAGTCAGCTCCTTAACCAACTGAGCCACCCAGGTGCCCCGCCTCTCTGTTTTAATACCGTATTCCAAATAAGTCAAAGCCATAGATAAATAGTCAACCCTAAACATGTTTTTAAAGTTTCTTTGTAACATTGATTCCTTTCTGTGCTTTGGACCAATCTTGGTGTGTGGGGGAAGGAATTAGTACTGAAAATTTAATATGTGGCTCCAACTGGGTAGCCCAAACATTCTGGTACTGTTCCAACTTTAATTCTTGACTAAAATGATAAAATGTAGTTCACCTACAAAGCAGCATTCCTAGCATAGACCCAGATATAGCAGTCATTGACATGGAACCATTTGGTAGAAAAAACGAGGTGATTGGTTTGAGTAAATGTCAGAGTAGAGCGATTCTCAAACCACAGCCTTGCCAAGTTTGTCAGCATGACCTCCAGTCTTTTTTCTTGTGGCATTTACACTCAAAACTGTGCATTAAGCAATTTACTTAAGTAAGCTTTTTATGAGCAGCTGCTACTCAAGAGGCACAGAGAATTCAAGCAGAGGTGAAAGGTTAATTTTGGGGGGGAGATAAATCACAAATACGAGTGAAAGATACACTTAAAAAGTGTCTCCTTAGGAGAGTTAATTATTTTACTCTTCATGTCATATATACTTGTTTTTGAGGAACCTGTATACTAGGGAAGTTGATGGGAATTATACCTCCAAAGTGATCAATGTTCAAATAAAGGACTTGGTACATAATATCAAAATAATTATTTTATTCCTTCAGTATGATAAAACTAAAATAACACACCTTCTTACTAATGTTTAGCATTCTTTCTAATATATTTTTTGAATTTGGGACAATAATGAGCCACTTTGATCCCAAAACTTTTAAGATATTCACCCTGAATAGCCATATGTAAACAGACAGAAATGAATCCAAGATTTTTATCTATTCACACACACACGCACACGCACACGCACATGCACACGCACATGCACACCAAGTGACAATAATATGCTGGGACAGGGCAAATGAGGGTATAAAGATCAATAGAATCTGACCTCAGCTAAATTTAGTCTAATCGCAACATCCTTCTCCATTCAGTAATTATTAGTAGATTTTTTTTTAATTGACATTTTTATCCAGCATCTTTTGGAACCCTTTTAATACTTAGGTCTTATTATTCAAAATTAAAGTCTCATAATTCTAGATTATTAAACTCAAAATTTAAGGCAAATTTTACCTCAGGTAAAACTCTCAGTTGGTCTTTCCAAAAGACTAAAATTTCTAAAAGGGAAATATATTTTCCTCTCATTGTCATACAATTTACTGGGGAGGCAGAATGATGGATGGAAAGGAGCACTGCACTTGAGGTCAGAAAATAGGGTCCCAGATTTCCCTTTCAAGAGCTATTTAAACTAAAACAAGTTTCTTAACTTCTCTGAGCTTTCACTTCTCCCCACTATTTTTGGGAAGACCTAAAATCAGCATGGAATCATGTTCATTCAGCAATACTGCAAAACTAACGCATAACTACTTCTATTACCCTTAGTAAAGATCTACTAAGTTTAGGTCAAAATGGTTATAAACTTTCCTCCTTTTCCATACTAACTGTTCTCCTCAGAGAAGCATACTTCTGTACCCTACTCAAGGTGTCATAATCATCTGGTTGGGACATTGTTCTCAAAGGTCTACAGCATTTATTAACTCTTTAGCTGCTACGAAACCCACTGAATGTAAAGACATTAATACGTCCTCAACAGCTATAGATGAGACTGTTGAACTTTGATAAGCATGAGTCTATTTAAATTATTTTTTTCTTTATACATATGAAATGATGAGAAAGCAGGTAAAATTTGGTTTGAATGGGCTCTGAAAAAAGGTTTTAGATATCACACACATTTTGACCATGGAAAAAATTTTTACAGTCAATGAATATATGTCAGAACGCATTAATCATGAATGTACTTTTCACATTATTTCCTTATGAGAAGGGGCAAGTGTCATGTAACTATTTGAAAAAGAGATTTGGGGCAGACAAGTTCTTTTTTTCATTACTTCCTAATTATTTTAAGTAGTCTACTTAAATACTCTTCACAAGATTGTCTCCTAAGTGATCTCAGAAAACTACATGGTTTTAATAGTGTATGTGTTGGTGGGCATTTGGAAAGGTTCTAAAATGTGCCATCTGTACTTCTGAGATAAACAAGTTTGAGATAATTTAGCATCTAAGCAGGAACTTACTTTAAGAAATGAAAAAAGTACCATGCTTGCTGGAGATTTCATTTTTAAGATCAAAAACAGTGTGGCACACAACAAGGGCCTTTCTGAGGAAATGAAAATGATTGTCAACAAGTGGTATAATAACTTGTTTCTAACATAAGTCTTATTGATCTGATGTTACCTTTTCTTGATATCTTATAAGGATGTATTTGAGTCTCTGTGAAATTCATTGCCACTTTATATTTCCAAGAAGAACTGGAAACCCTTTCCTGAATACATCTTTTACTCCCTGAAAATCATGGGGGAAACATGGTAGTGGATTTCAATTCAAACCCAACATTATGGAGCGACTGGGTGGCTCAGTCAGTTAAGGGTCTGCCTTCGGCTCAGGTCATGGTCTCAGGGTCCTGGGATTGAGCCCTGCATCGGGCGCCCTGCTCAGTGGGGAGCATGCTCCTCCTTCTTTTCCCCGGCTCATGCTCTCTTTGCTATCTCTGTCTCTCTCTCAAATAAATAAATAAAATCTTAAAAAAAAAAAAAGAAATGGGTTAGAATTGAGGCACACTTAACGATGATCAGTTGATGAAGAACAAAGTTACAAAGAATAGGGTAGGTGAGAAAAACTGTTGTTTTATGTAAGGGTTACTTTTTAAATTCGGTTTGTAAAGTAAGACTTTAGTGTACCCAATTATGCAACTCGCTGAAGTCTGTCAGCAGTGCCTGGAACTATGGATGTTCTGTAGCTAAAAATTGCAGTTCTTCCAGATTCTTCAACTATGTGCTATTACTGTTACCGAATTTGAATGTGTTTTTCATTCTCAAAATTCATCAGTGGATTATTTAACTAGAAAATTTTTGACCAACAATGTATACAATACCTATATCAGATTATAAAACCAAAAGCCAATTCTGAAAGCACAGTGGCTAAAATATTAAGCACTAGACATAAGACCCAAGCTTCTAAAGCTAATTGAGTCATGAGTTGTGTAACCTGAGCAAATTATTTCTTTGTATATGTTTCATTTTCTGTGATGGTAAATAACTGGATTAGATGCTCCCCAAATCCCTTAAATTTCTAGAGAAGTCATGATACAGCAGCTCCTATCCCCAAATCACACCTGAGAAGTTTTTAGTTCTAACCCTACAATAAGGCTTATATTCAGAAATAAGATATAAGTAGATAAGAAAATTCTATTTATTTCCTTTCTGAAGTAGTGATTCTCTTTCTCATAGTTTTTTGAAATTATAAGGATCGCGGGAACAACCCAACATACATTGTCCAAGAATATCTATCAAGAAACGTAAGTTGCTCAAAAGACTAAAATGCTGTTTAGTAGAGAAAATAATTTACAAACCTGTCCACTTTATCAGCACACAATAATCAGTAGCCAATTAGCATCCTAGGTATTCTTATAATTTTTAATCGATAACATCTGTTTGCTCTGTTTTCCAATTACTGTTTCTCCAACTAAAGACCCAAATAAAACTTCAAAAAGAAGGAGAAGTGAAAAAAATCATATGAGAAACAACCTCAAAATTGTTTCATAAGGAGATAATTTATAGACAAAACTTCTGTTTGACTGAACTAAAGTTAATTAGATAGTATATAGTCCATCTTAGGCAATGAAGCTTTTTAAACAAAAAGGGTCTTTTTTTTTCCTGAATTGGAGGAAGGGGACTATTATGATGAATTACTACTTTTGCTCTTTACTCTGAGATTTCTCAGTTGAAATAGAGAAATACAATGATACAATCCAGAGCCGAGTCAGCTAAGATTACATTCTTTGTACCGAGGGAGTTTAAAAAAAATAGGCCCTAAATGTCCAAAGGGCACACAGATAACTTCTGAGTAACTCAAACATAAACAGGAAAGAAATTTGATAGAAGACCTTGGTGGTGGTCCAGATCAGGTCTAATTACTGTTGCTCCTTGTAAAAAAAATTTGAATTAATAGGGTGGGAGGAGAAGGGAAATGGCAAAGCATGATGAGCTTTCCGACTTTATAATCTGAAACCTTGACCCTCTTTCAAAATGGGCCTCCCCCATGAAACTGCCTGAGTTGATGTTTGAATGAGTATTTTATGGGGTGGGAGAGGTCTTAATGAGACATCTCTCTGGTCATTTTACCTGTTTTCAAGATCATCATTATGGAGGGAGTCAGGCTCTCCCTACTTGTGAAAGAATGAAAGGCATTCTAAAGGCTTAACATTCAGTTACTCACAGGTGTCAATTTAAGTAAAAAATTGGTTGGGTCTATTATTTAGCATTAATTTGGGACATGTTTCTACCCGCATATTGTGTGGATATTTTACATACAAATATTTCTTTAAACATTATTTCTATGTATTATAAGTACTACAATAAATCAAGAAATCTGTGATTCAACATCTTAAGTCATTTTTTATTACAAAGATAGTTAAAAACTCTAATAAGCTTTTTTTTTTTAAAGACAGACTAAATCTGGTGAATAAATAAATCAGTGCACTGTGTGTGTTGAAGAGATTTATTTTATTCAGCCCAGAAACACGGTGGCAGTTACTTCAATTCAGCCACTTACTTGCTGGACCACTGCAGGGCCATTCCAACCTCTTGCTGGTAAATAATGCCCCTTAAGATTAGTTAAGTGCAAAGCAGATTGAAATTCAATTGGGTTCCTGATACAATTTTGTGAATTAAAATAATAGCTTAGAAGTTAGAAATTTTACCAAAGCATTTGGTGTTGGGAGTTTGTAACAATTACTCTTAAATATTTATATTCATGGGAAACACTAAAATCTATTCTCAAATGCATGGAGTGTACCACATAGGTTAAACCCACCGCATGCAACCTCAAGGTTATCAGCATTACACAGACATCCATGCTTACTGCCTCCTGAATTCACCAACAAGAGTAAAATCCTTCCACGTTGACCAACTATTTAGAATTAAAATGCAAAGATGTGATGGGACATAATCTCATAATTTTCCTGCTTAAATATACATAAGAAAATGTAAAGGGGAAAGGAAAATTTAGGCCTATTTTGTGTATTAGTGTTCATTAGTACATTATCTTATATATTTTTTTAGATATCATCAATAGCTGTTACCTATAGTTACTATGATATCAAAGGTACTCACTTTGCTGAAGAGCCCCAAGAGAAATAATTCTTGGATCTTGGTGTCTAGTACTTCTGTGTCACTTCTCAGTAGTTAGCATGTCTTTTACTTTTATTTTTTGGTCAATGTTACGTCTTTCTCTTTCAGAGTTGCCAGGAGGTTGAACACAGTAACTGGGACAAATTTATACAATCTTGCATTGTCTTTTGGTATGCATTACAATACATAAACTGGTATTATAGTGACTACATCAAGATCAATGGCAAACTAAGGAACTAATATTGCATATATTTTAGTAAGATTTCTCCATTTGGTTATAGAACAAGGTGCTAGGTGCACGTGTTGGAAGAAAGAAAGCAAAGGACAAGAATTTCAAAAGATGAAAAACAAGAGAACTGTGTTCTAAGAAAAGAGGAAGGCATGGGGCACCTGGGTGGCTCAGTCGGTTAAGCGACTAACTCTTAAGATCAACTCAGGTCATGATCTCAGGGTCACGAGATAGAGCCCCATGTGGGGCTCCGCTCTCTCCTTCTGCCCCTTCCCCTGCTTGCAGTCTCTCTCTCTCTCTCTCTCTCTCACTGAAAAAGAAAAAAAAAAAAAAAAAAGAGGAAGGCAGGAAAGCATCACATTCCCACTGGGAAGAATGTGCTCTTCTATCCATTGGGCTTTGCCATTGCTGAGGTGAAGTAATTACAAACAGGAACAGAAACCTAGTCCCTCTAAACATCAATATAATTTCAGGGAAACCTCTCCTCTCTCTCAATCTTTTTTTCCCACTCTTTTGAAACATCTATTTGTAGTTTTATTAATATGATACTTTATTCTTTCATAATAATCATCACAGTTTGAAACTTTATTTTTATTTATTTATTTATTGTTGGTCTCTCCCACCAGAGTGTAGGTTGCATGACGGCAAGGATGATGCCTGTTTTATTTACCACTTCATTCCCAGTGCTTAGCCATGTCTAGTAAGCTGTTTGAAATATACGTGATACACATGAATCATGTGTCTTCTGTGTACTTGAGAAACCCATTATAAAAGGTTAAGGACAAAACATGAAATGATTTTAGTCTTATCGCTCAAGGACAAGGGCAGAAAGAATGAAGAGAATGACTTTATCGAGGCAGCTCTGTGACTTCCTGGTCCTTTATGCTTACATGTTACTGTCTTAGTCAGTGTAGGCTGTTACAACAAAAATACCATAGACTGGGGGCTTAAAGAACAAACATTTATTTCTCACAGTTGTGGAGGATGGAATTAAAATGCAAAGGTGCCATTAATTCTGTGTCTGGTGAGGATTCTCTTTCTGGTTTGCAGATGGTCATCTTCTCATAATCTCACTACTTGGAGAGCAGAAGGGAAGCAAGCTTTCTCCTACCTCTTCATCTAAGGGTGTTAATCCCATTATGAGAACTCCACTCTCATCACCTAATTATCTCCCAATACCTCATAATGCCAACACATTGAGGGTTAGGATTTCAACTTGAGTTTTGGGGTGACAGACACATTCAATCCATAACATGTATGGAATAGGTTTTAAACTGTAATAGTTGCTGGGGTCCTGCGGCGGGTCCTTCTGGGGGGTGACATTCAGTGGCCATCCGGGGCGGTGGACCTTGCAGCTTGGAACCATGGCCCAGTTTGTCCGTAACCTCGCGGAGAAGGCCCCGGCGCTGGTGAACGCTGCTGTGACTTACTCAAAGCCTCGACTGGCCACATTTTGGCACTATGCCAAGGTTGAGTTGGTTCCTCCAACCCCTGCTGAGATCCCTACAGCTATTCAGAGCTTGAAAAAAATAGTCAAGAGTGCTCAAACTGGTAGCTTCAAACAGCTCACAGTTAAGGAAGCTCTGCTGAATGGTTTGGTGGCCACCAAGGTGTGGATGTGGTTTTATGTCAGTGAGATCATAGACAAGCGCGGCCTCATTGGCTATAATGTTTGAAGACCAATCTTTAACATCTGTTTATATGTGGCTTATTATTTGAGTGTTCTTGGACCATGTGTGATCAGACTGGTATTTGAATAAAAGAAGATAATGTATCAAAAAAAAAATAATAGTTGCTAACAGTTCTTTTGAATAAAGATGGGGTTATTTTACCAAGCTCACATTTTACTTGACCTTTTGATGTGAATTACACAGATACTTGCACTTGAATGAGACATGTTTTTGCAACAATCTTAACTTTGGTAAACAAAGTCTGATACAGCAAAATAAAATTGTTAGAAAATGGAAATAAAGGAGGCTTTGTAGACAGGCACATTTTTTGTGTATTAAACACAATTTTTGCAAACCTGGTTATATCTAAAAATATATGTGAGGTGGGAAGTTGTCAGAGTGATTTTTATGTGGTCATTTGAAAGTAAATAAAAAGAGCAAATGACCTAACACCATAACATTTTCATCTTTTTTTTTTTTTTTTTTTTTTTTTTTGCTTTTTCTTTCTTTCAGTAGGTTTGGGTAACATTCATCATCTCATATAGATACAATAAAAGAAAGAAAAAAATTTCTCCTTGTGATAATAACTCTTAAGATTTACTCTTTTAACAATGTCCTATATATCATACAGCAGTGGTAGCTATGAATTTCTTTCCAAATATTGTTCAAAAGGAGAATGAAAAAGAATAAACCAAAGGGATTCTTTGAGTTCACACAAGAATGTGAAAACAAAAATTTTGCCTCCCTCACTCATTATGATCCACCATATACATTTTTTTTCAATTAACAAATTCTAACAAATACGGAAAGTACTAATCCATTTGAAGAACACAGATTCTGGCTTATTTTTTTAGTTAATTGTAGGGTCCTTCTCTCCCCAAAAGCACAAATTGACTAGAAAAGCAGATATGCCTTAGCTTGAAAGGGGGCCTTTAAATTTTAGTGGCTCTTAAAGACAGGCATTAATTATGATAACTGATAAACCAAGGCTAGGATCCATGGACAGGGTGGTATCCATACCCAGAGGGAAGAACACTGCAGCTTGGCATGAGGCCTGTAATGTTTCTGCTGCATTTTTATGTTCTACGTATGGTAATCAAGAGTCCCATTAAAGTAAAGAATGAAGTCTGGTAGTCTGTTGCTTATTATGTACTGGGATCATAGCTATTTGCTTTTTCAGTAATGGTGGTTTCTTTTCTGTTGAGAATTATAGAATTTTCCAAGGAAATTCTTACCTTGAGAGGATTCAGAAATTGCAGTACCTTCAGGAAACACTTAACATGAAAACAAAAAAAAATGAGATTTTTACTGACAAGAAAAATGATTGATAAGTGTATGCTGAGAAAACCATGAAAATGTTAGGAAACCCAAGAAAACTATTCAGTGGAATCAGCTCTATGCAAATGAATATCAACATTTGCATATTTCCTTTTCCTGCTTCATACATTAAGAGGCCCCAGGTGGTGCTGAAAGAAGAGTGCAGTTTGGGGATTCTGTAACAATTTGTGTCGTTTGCTCATTCCACCAGCTGTGTCAAATATGGCTGGATGGCTGGTGGGAACTTCTCACTGAGGTCACAAAAAAAAAAAAAAAGAAAAGAAAAAGTTCTTTTAAAAATCTGGCTCCTGACAGTCATGCAAGTAGATAATCCGGTGAGCTAGAAAACTATGGCTTATTATCTTAAATCCAGGATTTTTTTCTTATCTCGCTGGAAAATATGAGCAGGTATGAAGAAAGGTATGTAATCAAGGAGACCCAAAGCACTGGAAACGAAAGAGAAAAATCACAATAAGAAAACAGTACTAGGTTAACATTTCTAAATATGAAAAGAACAGAAATGAAAATTTACCTCTTGACTGTTTATTTTAATTAAGAAAATTGGGCATACAAGACTGATCATAATTGGTTGCATAACTTGTAGAGCTCAGTGCAAAATGAGAATGTAGAGTCCCTTGTTCAAAAAGCAGGAGGGAAAGTACAGTTAAAGGTAGTAAGATGTGAAACAATTTCTTTTAAAATAACTTATTACTTATAAAACATGATGGGTAACACATGAGTAATAACTTACAAAATGCAAAAAAAAATTTTGTCATAATTGTATATAATACATTACCACTTTGTTATTATGATATCTTGATTGAGCATAATATTCTTCTGGGTTTTTTTCTATGAATTTATTAAGTCAACCAAATTTATACTTCTAACAACTTCATTTTCAATCAACGTTATTCAGAGTGGTGTCAGTTACTCTATGCAAATGTTTGATAGCAAAAAACTTTTGATAATTTTTAATTTAAAAATATTATTCTGATGTGTGGGAGCTGTTAAGAATGCTTTATAGACAATATTGGGATAAATTTCTGATAAATTACTTTAAAATGTAAGTTTTAGCACATGTTTTAGTGCAAGTTTTAGTACTCATGAAGCTGTTGATTCTTTATGGGAAATTTTTTTTTTAGAAGTTTATCTCTTCATACAAATCGATTTCACATTAGTCTGAATTTAACTTTCAATGTAAATTTATATAACAGCATCTTCATGTTTTCTTTGACATTTCCTACAACTTGTAGAGGTCATACAAAAAACCAAAAATGGCTTTGTGATTTACACATAATTCAAAGCACTTGCAGGTGCATTCTATCATTGTGCCTTTAATCGCAGAAAGCAATAATTGTCTTCTCCGTTAATGATTGGTTCATCTAAACTGCATAATGAAAATAGTATTCTTTTGCACCAAAAATCAATCTTTAATTTATATTTTTAAACCTAAGGCTATTTGCTTTGCAATATGCCACAGTTTTCAAAACTAGAAATTCTAAACTCTTTGCAGAAATCTAATAACTCCCTGGTATGCTTTATTGCAATGTCATGTGTAAACTTATATTTTGTGATAATTTACTGTAAAGTTTACTGCCTGGTCAGTTGTCTTTTTAAAATATTAAGATAAACAGAAAAAAATTCCCACTTACCTATTTATTTTAACTAAGAAAACTGGACATATAAGACTTCAATCAGAGGTGGCTATGCAATTTGTAAAGCCCAGTTCAAAATGGAAATGTAGAGTTTTGTTCAAAAAGGAGAGGGAAAAGTGTAGTAATCCAAAATCCAGTAAATTCAGGCAACTTTTTGCCAACTAGTATAATATCTGTCTTTCAACTCTTTCATTTTTTTCTTGATTTAAGAATTTTTTTCTTCTTGTTTTTTTGAGAAGAAAAAAACAACTTAGCCTAAAGCCTCAATATTGTAATAGAAAACACAGTAGATTGCTAGAACTTATTTATCTTACATTTAAAAAAAAGACCACTCTATACCCATGAGCAACAATTCCCAATTTCCTCCCTCTCCTCCCAGCCCTGGCAACCACCATTTTATTCTCTGCTTCTATGAGTTCAAGTATTTTAGATAGCTCTTATAAGTGGAATCACGCAATATTTGTTCTTTTTGATTAGTTTATTTCACCTAGTATAATGTCCTCTAGATACATCCATGTTGTTACAAATAGTTGAATTTTCTTCTTTTTTAAAGATGAATAATATTCCATTATATGTATGTACCACATTTTCTTTATCCATTCATCCACCAATGGACATTGGCTTTGTCTCATATCTTGATTGTACAACATAGTATCTATAGAGTATTATGCACTTTAAAAAATATTAAGAGGATAGATCTTGGGTTAAGGGTCATTACCACATAGCACACACATACACATATGCACATGTATATCAAAAAAAGGACATTTTTGGAGGTCTTGATTATGACGGTGGTATCATGGATGTATGTGTATGTCCAAACTAATCCAAACCATTTTTTGTATATCAATTATACCTCAATAAAGCTTAAAAAAAGAAAAGAAATGATAACATTTATTAGAAAGTTACACTTGAAGAAATCAAAACTTATGATGAAACATTCTCAAAATGAGATAGTTTAGAAAAAATATTATTAATAAATGTTCTACCATCTTTTATATCAGATTTTATTAAGGAAAAAAATTGGGTTAACTTTTTGCCACTTTTTGGTCAATAGCAACAACTAAGTTTTATTACAGTTTAAAAGTTCACCCTTTCCTGGTCTCAGTTTGAAATTTTACTGTTTGGTTTCTTCTAGAGACCAGAAAATCTTAAATTTATAATATATAGTAAACTACAAAGCTGTTCATTTGGTGCTGTGGCTACTGCACCAAGCTAATACTTTTGAAATTTAATTCAGTCTCTGAAATACTTAGACTTTCAAAGCTGTAGCTTACTTAAAACATTGCATATGAAAGTAACATATTCTTTAACATGAATGTGGGTTCTGTTTTTAAAGTTTACATAATGCGTGTGTTCAACATTAGTATCAATTAATTGAACTAGTTTAGGCTCAAGCCTTTTGGAAAGAAGATGCAAAGTGATGCAAAATATATTCCAAGCTACCAGTTAAGTTTGATTACTAAACAGACAAATTTAAATAGAATGAGTTTTAAATAAAAATGCAGTACATAAAATGAAAGCTAAAACACAGCAATGGTTTTAATAAAGGCTCATTAAAAACTGTGATTCTTGGCAGGCATATCCATTACTACGTTAAACTATAAAATCTATATGTTCAGAGGGCAAACAGTATTCTCTTTGTTGAGCCAGAGAACGAAAAAAAAAAAAACTATTTCAAGCTACACTAATAAATTTTTAGTGAGTCCTTTCAAGTTCCTTGCCAAAACATTAGACAGGTTTAAGGGAATGCTTGGCTGCAAATTGATCCATAATAAATTGATTGATGTCATCACTTGAATATATGCTTTCCATGGTTGGTGATTTAGGATGTATTACAGTTGGATATGTGTTTGGCCTGGAAAGAATTCCTCTTATTAATATTGTTTAATTATATAAAATAAATGTAAAAAAGACTAAATGAGAAATACCCATTATAAATATACCCAATTTTGCTATGTACAAACTCAAATATTTGCAATGATAATTTATAAAGCATTGACTGCTTTTTAGATGACAGGCGTCATTCTTGGCACTTAAGATAGTGAATAAAATAGACCACAAATCAATCATGAGATAGTCATATTGCTGCTATCGTTCTAAAAGATGAAAATGTTAATAGAATTGTTAGAATCATATCTGACTTTTTGGAGTCATGTGAGCTGGGGTAATTAGCCAATTTTTTTTTTTTTTTGGTTTTAAATGTGTTGGGATGTGAGTAGGCATACCAGAAGAATCATACAATTTCATCATTTTTTACAAAAAAGAATGAAAATACTTCTTTATGAACAAATAAAAATACAAATAGAATGGAGTCAAAATAAATTATTACTCCAGAATGTGTAGTGGGCAGGCTACTATGATAGAAGCTGGAAAATCTAAAGCTGAAGGAGGCAGAGTCCTACACTCTGGTATTTTACTAACCAATTGTTTCAAAAACACAAGGAAGAAATAATAATTGAAGCTTTAGGTACCATTTTGGCCTAAGTAGTAAAACTGAGACCCTGCCAAAGCATTCCACTGAAAGAACCTCACACCTTTGTTCTTAAAGCATGAGAAGGATGTGGAGAAAGTGTGATTTTGAGGTGAGAGTTGACATATTTCAGGAGGGCGGTGAGTGGGCCAGGAAGACCTCCCTTGGAATGAGAAGTGAAAAGCAATTTTATCCATCCCAGCTTACAAAAAAATACCCACTGGTCTTAGCATCTCATGGAGTTTGAGAGGGGAAGCTGGAACTCATTCCTTATTACTTCTCCCACCCCGGATCTCAGTGGACAGGCTTTGGGCCAGGGGCCTTCCAGAGTCCCAAGAGTCATTGTAAAGACCTCACACTCTGCATAGAGCTTTTGGTTCCATCAAAACCACGTGGGAGTCAATGCTGTGCAATGGGATGATAGTATTTAATTGAGTCACTGAAACTCAGCTTTCTAACTTTCCTGACAGAGTGCAAAAGTAACATGTCTTCAATCGTCTTGAGATCGGAAATTCATTTTTATCCCTTGTCAAGACAGCTCAATGAAATAAAGCTCTGTTTCCTGAAGAATACAGTAATAGTGGGGATGTTTACATTTATTTCTGTTTCTGGCTGTCGCAGTTGCTTCGGGCATACGGGGAAGAGTATATGGGCTCCATTCCTTCTGGTGCCCCAGAATTTATGTCTTCATCCAGGTATAAAGAGCCTCCTATGACAGAGACAAAGCTCACTCAGAGCTATCACTCACTTACCTCATTCAGAGCTATCAAAAATATGAATCATTGCTGGAGGCTCAGAGGAAAGGCTCCCTGCCATTTAGCTTCTGAGCACCATTATCATCCTTTCTAAAAATAGAGGATAATGTTCCCTGATAATGTGCTACTTTGGAAAGTCAATCTCTACATTTTAGTTTTACTGTGATTTGCCCTAGAAAGAGAACACATGTATGTAAATAGACATATATTATAACTAAATATAGTGCAGCTAAGATGGCACTGTGGACATATGTGTATATCTGATGATTATTAGCAATAATGCAATCCCTATTTCATCAAATTGGCTCCATCCAAACTCAGTGAACTGAAAGAAATGACCATAATGAGAAAAGGAAAATGCTCACAATTCTAACCCCTTTTTGGTTTTCAATCAGAGTTCTTCTGGCTCATTGGCCTAGGTCATTGACCAGGAATGAGGGAAAAGAGCAAGTAACTACTGGTAATCGTTCTGTTCTGCAAAGTATCATTGGTGCATCAGAAAGATTAATCGCAGAAACACGGTGTCCTGTCTACTATTGTGCTGATGGACCTGAAACTAAGCAGTTGTGCTTCTGAATCACACTGAAGGGGTTTCTGGAAGCTTGACCCTTCCTCCTATGCTTTTTCCCAATTCAGATCTAAAAGATGAATGAGAAAAGACAATAGCATGAAGAACTAAAAAATGTGAACATACGTTTGTATGGCCTAGAAGTGGTCCATTTCTTCTTAATACATCAGCTCACGAACCAAAAATGAGTAAATTGAAAATACTAGCGTGTTATATCATAACTGTATTTGACCTTGGACAATCATTTGTTGCTTCTAGGTTCGATCTTTTTTTTCCCATTGTTCAATGGACAAAACATTTGAGAATTTGAACAAAGATACGTAGACCTTCAAGCTATAATTTCATCTAAACAAGATTTTATCATGTATTACATCATAACAGACCTATAGCTATCATTGTACCATACATTCTACCTTGTATCACCAGTATATTTATTATCACTTTTACCAACTAAAACCTACCTAAGCCAGAATCCATATTCAATTTATGTTAATATTCCCAATGCATACCTACCAGTGCTTTGCACAAACTCAGTGAATCCAATTGAGACATGATTGTACTTATATATTCAAGGACCTTAGATTAAAAAGACCATAAATTGGAATCCCAACTCAGCCAGCTGACAGTGTGTCCCCTCTGACCCTTAGACTCTCAGCGCTTCATTTCCTCATATGCAAAATGAGAATAAGTCATTTATAGAATTAGTAAAATGATAAAGTGAGTTTATATGTGTGAAATGCAAAATACAATGACTAACATTAAAAAAGCTTCTAGTTCACTTCTCCTCTTCTAAACCTTAATAAATACTTTTTTGATAGATAAATAAGTAACTATAAAGACTTTACAAGTTCTGATTTATCTTTGGGTTGCATTACGTATTTGTCTAATAAAACCCAAATTTTACATTTGAACTTGAGTAAAATTATAGGTATTTTTATTTTTTTAATTTTATTTGATTATGTTATTTTAGTCAAATTATAGGTATTTTTAAAGTCAGTTTCACTAAAACTTCAGCATATTAAATGTCTTCCATATCAAAATGTTAACCACACCTAAATATTAAAGTGAAGTCACATGTATTTGGGGGGAGGATACCTAAACAACATAGCAAAGGTGTCTTTAATTGACTAAAGGAGGAAATATTATTGTCACAGTTACAATGTGCTCCTCATATTTTCTTGTGCTCTTAAGTGCATGATGCATAAGAGGGAACACAGTAGTGGGGGTGGAGGGGTACTGGGAGTGCTACTGTAACCAGAGCAAGTCCAACCCCAGGAAATGGAGCCACCTAGGAAAGAGAACGAACTGGAATTATGAAGATCTCATGACTGAAACATGTGTCACCAGATCATGATAGATTCATTCATTTATTCAAAAAATATTGAATGACTGCCAACTATGTTCTATAGAATTATATGGATAAAGCCAGATCAGAAAAAGCCTATACTCCTCTGGACAAAGAAAAGATCAAACTGTCCTTCAGAGATGGAGCCCGTGGAATGATGACAGGGACCGACCTGTCTTAAGTGGCTCTGCAGTCCTCTCCTGCAATGATTGTCTTAAAAACTGCCATACTACCAACTGGTTGGAAGACAGTGTCTTTTTATTTCCATCTCAATTCAATCTGGTGACTTTAATTTCTACCTAAAAATTTCATATTTCCACTTTGATTCAAATTGCTTTTCCCTCTCCAGAGTCCCAGAGTTGCTGTCTCATAGAATTTTGACTATGTCTAACTGATATAAATTTCACAGTCAAATGTAGCCACATTTCTTGGACTCATGTTTTGAAATTCCTCCGGTTGTATGTAAATTTTGGCTTCTTGTTGAGCATGAGGATGCTTAGGCAAAGAGGCTAGCAAAGAGGCTAGTTCAAAACACGCTAGTATTTTCAAAAAGTGATGGCATTGTAATGGTGTATGAAGAATCCAAGAAAACTGATCCTCGGAGCTAATTATGGAAATGTCTCCATAGGATCTTTCACTGGACAGAAGACACCATACTCATCTACAAATCTCTTTGGGTCCTTTTGGAGATTTTTATTTTTGCCTTAATTTTTATTCATAAAAATTATCAGGATAATGCATCTGAAGTACTTGTGAAATTATATTGTCCCTAGTAGCCTCATTATTCATTTTATAAAGCTTGGTTTCTCCCACCTATCTCATATCTGTAAGTAATTCACTTCACTGAAGTGGATGTATATTCAGTTTTAATGACTGAGTGTCAACACAAGGTAGTAAGTAAAGAGAGAGGATCTGGGTAGCTTCTTGAAGAGATGGGGTTAAAACCTTCACTTCAAAATACAGGAAGTTTTTTGAGTTTGAAATTGTCAATAGTGTGAACTGAGCTAAAGATCTACAGAAGGGAGTTAAAAAACTCATTAGTAATAATGACCCCAAATAATCTATTATGAAGGCAGTCGAGCTCAAAGAAACACCACTGTAATCTATTCAATGATTCATTTCATTTGAAAACAAAAGAAGATGGATCATTTTCCAAGCACTTAAAACCTAGCTGCAAATAATAGAAAAAGTAATTATTTTTGTCCAAAGTAATTTGCTGTAATAAAATTTCTTGTTACTTAGCTTCACCTTAGTTGAAATCTTTGCTGAACTTAAGAAATTACTAAGAATGCAGCAGTATTTATGGGAGCATTGCTGGACTCTGAATTTTTTCTTACTCTCACATGATATAGAAAAGGACTTAATAGGTAGTCAATTAATTATCATTGAATTCAAGTAGACACACCTCTATATGTCCTTAGAACTAGCATTATCAAATACATTTCCACAAAGTTTGTTGGGAAATTACTCTCTCCTCAACAATAGCAACAAAATTCTTGGCCCAGATAAGCTCTCCAGTTAATTCTTCCAAATTTCTAAGAACCTTTTAAGATAATTCCCATACAATACAAACTACGCTAAACTATACATAGTTTTCTTCCAATTTTTCAGTATTACAGACAGCACAATAATGGATATACTTGTACATAAATCATTGGCATCTTTGATTCTTTCCTAATAGTATATTTCTAGAAGTGGTATCACTAGAACAAAGTCTATAAATATTTTTTAAAATTCTCACTACATATTGTCAAGTTATTGTGTAGGAAAGAAATACTGTTTTACATAAACAATATATAAAAACGCTTTTTTTTATCTAAACTTTTTACACTTTACCAATAAATAAAGAGAACAGCTCATTTGTTTTTTAGAAAAAATACACATTTTTTAAAAGTATAGAAGAGTATGGAAGCAAGTATATCAATAATTTGCAACAATTATCTTTGGGTTATGAAATTGCATGGACTTTTATTTTCTTTCCATTTTTGAACGCTTGAAGGGAGCAAACTCATTATATACTTCATACTCTCCCTCCACAATCACTTCACCTCCCCCACATCCCAAATAGTTTCTCAATTTGATTTTTTGCTACTTATGTTGTTATTTATGCACTCAGTGTCTCCGGGTTGAGTGTTATCATAGAATTCTATGTTCTATCATTTTTATATCCACTGTCATCAAATTCTCTTGTTTTTGTTTTTGTTTGTTTTTTTTACTTCACACTCTGGTTTTCTTTCACAGTTTCTCTCCCATCTGTCTCTTGAGTTCCATTTCTTTTTTTCTTTTTTAAGATTTTATTTATTTATTTGACAGAGAGACAGTGAGAACAGGAACACAAGGAGGGGAGTGGGAGAGGGAGAAGCAGGCTTCCTGCCAAGCAGGGAGCCCGATGCAGGGCTGGATCCCAGGGTCCTGGGATCATGACCTGAGCTGAAGGCAGACGCTTAACGACTGAGCCACCCAGGTGCCCCTTGAGTTCCATTTCTAAACACAGTTGTTCTCTTTAAATTATTGTAATCTTGAATGATTAAAATAAAATCTTAACAGGTCTTTAGGACTCTGATCTTTTCCTTGTATAATCTATTTTATTTATCATGTTGGACTAATCTCTTTCCGATAGTGCTTTGATCACTTCATTTGTTCTTAAAAACCCGTAATGACTTACTATTACTGAATTCCCACTCAGGTTTAAACTATCTAGTCAGATAAAAAATAAAACTGCCTTTTTAGTTTTTTTCGGAATAAAACCCTACACTGTGGTCTTATGAAATCATGTATATATTTTGGTAATGTACTGCTATTCAATATTTCCCTATTTATTAAAGATTTTAGTATGCCTGTGCTCTATCCACATATATGCTGTCGTAAAATGCTAAAGAGCAGCATTTTTATATTATCACAAAACCAAGCACCTTACATTACATATAACATGAGTTTAGTAAATAATCATTTTATTTGAAGGCAGGGAATTTTTCAAAGAAATGAGAAACATAAAATACGTTTTCCCCAGTTTTATTGAAACATAATTGACATATAACAATGTGTGAGTCCAAGGTATACAATGATTTGAAATATGTATATATTGCAAGATGATCACAAGTTAATTAATATCAGTCACCTCGCATAGTAACAATTTTTTCTTGTGATGAGCACTTTTAAGATCTACTCATAAGAGACTGTGTTGCACTTCCCAGCAGAGATTAGTACACAATAATTGTTTAGAACATGAAAAATTATCAGTGCCACACAAAGGAACATATCAACTTCAAGAAAATTACTCAAAAAACCTATTTCTAAAGCTTAGATTCCACATATTGCCTTCTGTATATTTGTTATGATTGATTTTGATCCAATATTGGCATAAAATTCTATCTCGCATATTTGTCTCATTAAACTTTGTTGACGTCTTATAAGATTTTCCTAATACCAGTTCCTATCTACACTTCTTAAGTTTGCTTCTGCCCGGCAACCAAAATCTAGCTCTCTTTCCACCATCTCCTTCAAGGCAGTTGGTTGGCTTTGGCTCTTTCTTTACTTCTGCAACACAAAACAAAAACTGAAAAATTGCACATTTCTCAATTTCCATAGAGTCAGTGTTTCTATAGACACACTTTTGTATGGTGTACAAAAATGTATGTACATTTATATCCTAAACTTTTTTTCACATGCCAAATTTAGAATTTTATTTTTCAAGGTTGCTTTGGCTATTCGGGACAAATTTGAGGACTGTTTGTTCTAGTTCTGTGAAAAATGCTGTTAGTATTTTGATAGGGTTGCATTAAATGTGTAGATTGCTTTGGGTAGTATAAACATTTTGACAATAGTTGTTCTTCCAGTCCATGAACATGGAATGTTTTTCCATTTCTTTGTGTCATCTTCAGTTTCTTTCATCAATGGTTTATAGTTTTCAGAGTATAGGTCTTTCACCTTTTTGGTTAGTTTTATTCCTAGGTGGCTTATTTTTTTTGGTACCATTGTAAATGAGATTGATTCCTTGATTTCCCTTTCTGCTGCTTCATTTTTGGTATATAGAAGTGCAACAGATTTCTGTATGTTTTGAATCTTGCAACTTTATTGAATTTATTTATCAGTTCTAGCAGTTTTTTGGTGGAGACTTCCAAGTTTTCTATATATAGCATCATGTCATCTGCAAATAGTGAACGTTTTACTTCTTCCTTGTCAATTTGGATGCCCTTTATACTTCATCTGTTGCATATACCTCCCTATTCCATTCCAAGAGTGTAGCCATGATTAGTTAAGCAACAATGTGCTTTGTATATGCATTGTCCTGGTTTGTTCACTTAAAAGAAAATGATTAGGCTTTGTGGAAAAATAAATGTGCTGATATGAATAACAAAAAAAAATGACTTCTCATCCGAGCACTTTATATTCTTACTGCAGTAGGCAAAATAACAGCCCCCCCCAAAGATGCCCATGTCCTAATCCCCAGAATTTGTTAATGCGTTAATTTACATGGCAAAACAGAATTAAGGTTGCAGATGGCTAAGGTTGTTAGTCAGCTGACCTTCAAATAGGCAGATTATTTTAGATTAGCCAGGTGAGTTCAATGTGACCCAAGGGCACTCAAAAATGGAAGAAGAAAGAAGAGAGGGGGAGATGAGACAATGCAGGAATGGTCAGAGAGATGTAACATTGCTACCTTTGAGGGTAGACAAAGAAGGATGAGCCAAGGAACATGGGTGACCTCTGGAAACTACGAAAGGAGAAAGAACAGATTCGAAGCTTCCAAAAATGAGATGCAGTCCAGTTAATCCCTTGATTTTAGTCCATTGAGACCCGTGTCTGACTTTTGACCTACAGAACTATAAGATAATACATTTGTGTTGTTTTTGAGCTACTAAGTTTGTGACGATTTTTTACATCAGCAATAGAACTTAATACAATCACAAAACAATTGCCTTCCAACTCCTACCCAAAGCATGTTGACATATTAGATAGTCTTGTTCAGAATCTAAGGGAGACTTCTCTGCCTCCATTTACTTAGTTTCTCCTCTTCTCTGAATCCATCCTTATACATTTTCTCAGTGATCTCAACAACTGTACCAACTCAGACTGTCTTCATTAGGCTTCCACCACCGTCGCTGGTGTTCTTCCTCTCTATCAGCCACTTCTTTTCCTTTGCTGGTTTCTCCTCAATTCCTAGACTCCCCCAGGCATCTCAAACATTAAATATTCAAAACTGAGCTGCTGATTTTCTACGTCGTCACCATCTCAGTAGGGAGAAACTCCATTCTTCCAGGTGCTTTGACCAGAAATCCTGGAGTCATTCTCTACTCCTCTTTATCTTGTGAATAATACCTGTTCTGTCAGCAAATCCTTTTGACACTATCTTCAAAACATATCCAGAATACAACCACTTCTCACTGCATCCACTGTAACCAACCTGACCTGAGTCATAATCATCTCTGCCCTGAGTCATTATAATAGCTTCCCAACTATTCGCCCTGTCTCCATTATTACTCCTCCTCCTTCAAACTAACAGACAAGGGAACCCTTGAAAATGTAACGTGGGATATGAAAGCACTGCTCAGAACTCTCCGATAGCTTTAGATCTCACTTTCGATCTCACTCAGAATAAAAGGTAAAACCCATACAGTGATCTCCCATCCATTCTCCTGAGCTTTCTGACTTCATCCTGATTCATCTTCCTCTTACTCCCTCTACATTGGCCTATTTGCTTTTCTTTGAATGTGTCAGACACTCCATTCTCAGGGAGCCTTCCTGCATGGAATACTCCTCACCGTTCATTGTGTATGTCTCTCCCCCTCACTTTCCTCAAACCTTTTCTCAAGTGTAGTTTGTGAAGTTTTAACTGACCACCATATGCAAAATTACAACCACTGTCACCCAAGCACTTCCTGTTGACCTTCCTGGTTTAATGATTTTTTAACCACTAACATCAAATATTTTGCTTAATTATCAAGCTGATTGTCTTTTTCTCTCCACTAGAATGTAAGCTATGGGAGTGTTGGGATGTTTGCCATCTTTTTGCTGCTGTATCCCCAGTACTTAGAGAAAGTCCCGACCAAAAAAAAAAAAAAAAAAGAGTTTTATGAATGAATAAATAAAAATAAGGGCAAGGTTGAATATAAGAGAGAGAGGGAATATTTTCTGCTGCTATCTTACAGAGTTCACAAATTTCCAGTTTTGCTACCAGTCCCTTTGTTTTGTTTGATGTTTAAATGATGTTTAAAATTAAAATTCACTGATTTAGTCATGTTAAAGGTTTTTTTAAAAAACTTTAATTTTAAGCCAATTAAGGAAAAACTTTGAGATTAGTGAAATGGATAAACAGAACTAAAATCAGTTTACATTTTTATAGAAATACATAGCACATTGTCAGTTTAATTTTTATTCAGAGAGTAAAGTAATGAAAACTACCAATTTTCATTTGATTTCAATTCAACCCACATGTACTGTAGGTCTAACATATGCCTCTTTACCAATCCAAAAGGTATAAAACTTTTGATTCCTTTATTAACTTACATAATTTACTTAAATATTTATATTACATTTAAAAATATTATATCGCCACATCTTTGTATGTTT
The DNA here is from genome assembly GCF_004348235.1 of Phoca vitulina. NCBI lineage: Eukaryota > Metazoa > Chordata > Mammalia > Carnivora > Phocidae > Phoca > Phoca vitulina. Next base: position 8,096,933 of record NW_022589711.1, read on the forward strand.
CGTAACATACACACGTGTGTGCACACACATGCACGCCAGTGAGAACATTTAATTTTAAGCTTATTATATTGTCACTGTCATCAGCAATATTTTCAAATGTTTTTTATTAGTCCAATACTCTATTTACAAGGATGTTTAACACATTTTTTATGCTAATATAAATGCCCAAATCTCAACTGAGAATCATCACACAAAGGCTTTAAGGTAGTTTATATGGTTGAATGACTTTCAACACCACGTTGCTTTTTTTAACTTTTCTCGGGACTTCTAAACATAGAATAGAAATAAGAAATTTATACCAGGGGCGCCTGGGTGGCTCAGTCGTTAAGCGTCTGCCTTCGGCTCAGGTCATGATCCCAGGGTCCTGGGATTGAGCCCCGCCCGCACCGGGCTCCCTGCTTGGCGGGAAGCCGGGTTCTCCCTCTCCCACTCCCCCTGCTTGTGTTCCTGCTCTCGCTATGTCTCTCTCTGTCAAATAAATAAATAAAATATTTAAAAAAAAGAAAGAAATTTATACCATGTAGAAGTTATGAAGTCTAGTATCACTCTTGCTTTGGAATTAGTATTCTAGAAGACATGAAAAGGAATATAAAATGTTTGTCATAATGAAAAAATGAAAGACTAAAAAATACTTTCTATACTCATTTAATATGTTTAATAAATAGCTCAGCATCTTCATACTGACGTAAAATAAGCCTTTAGTCTATACCATTAGATATTGCATGACATAAATAGAAGTAACATCTTATTTCCACAAAAAGGAAATCATCCTGCCTCATCTATTTGTATGCATGTTTAAACACACATACACACACACACACACACACACACACAAATTCTCTGAAAAGAAGTATAAACCATAAGTCTATTTTGCAAACCCAGTATATTATGTAATGCCTCCACTCTCCATATGCTATAGCTATATTTTCCTCTTCACTTGAACTGCAAAGAATCTTCTGGCCAAAAAGAGAGCCATTTCTTGCTTTTTTTTTTTTTTCAGTTTTTTTTTTTTAAGTTCAATTAATTAACATATGGTGTATTATTAGTTTCAGGGGTAGAGTTCAGTGATTCATCAGTTGTATATAACACCCAGTGCTCATTACATCACATGCCCTCCTTAATGCCCACTACCCTGTTACCCCATCCCCCAAAAGAGAGCCATTTATTTTTGATTGTTGCATAAAAGTACACCCACCAAAAAAACATCAATTCAAAAGAAAACAGACCTCAGTTCTAAAGTTTCATATTTACTTAAGAGAACTACCTAAACAAAAATTGCTAAACTTCCAATAAAGTCAGTACTTAATCTGTTGTACTTTGAACAAGACATGGAAAAATTGACCTTCCACATTTCACTCTTCACATAGCATTGACCCCTATGCATATTTCTGAAAAATCTCCCAATTTATGAATCTGATCTACTCTTAGATGCTCACAGAAAGAGGACATTTAGCAAAAGGTAATGAATCCACCTCCCTAAAATAATCTAGCATCCTTACTATTCAAGGCTGAATTGAATGATCCTGGACAAACATATTTTGTAAGTGTTTCAGGATACATTTGTTAGGACAGGGGTATTCTTTTTAAACGTCTGCAACTGAAATTAGGTTTGAGGAAATGTATAGGAAGTAGAACATAAAATAATATTTATTAAAATACAAAATGTTAAATAGTCAAGAACGATGTCATAGTATTAGCATCATCACCAAGAATGTTATAATCTTTCCCTAATAGTCATTAATTTCTTCTGTTCCACATACTATAGAGCTCCCCAAAAGTATTAATCTAAAACGGGATGTATTTAGTTCCACTTATTGCACTGTTTGTGATTTACTACTACCGCAAACTTACTACTTATTCTATCATCCCAGATATTGTGCTGTGCTCCCTGAATAAACTGGTTCCAATGAATTCAGCACATTTTTAGAGATTGATTGTCTTTTGAAACAGTAATGCCTTATGGGAAATTCCTTTAACTTCATTAAGTTATCCATATAATTTGATGACCCTAGTTGCTCTGATGATCAATATTGGGTGCAAAATTGTGAATGAAACTCCTCTGTTCAAAGCAGAATATATGAGTAACCCTGGAATTGATTGAGGGTCATTTGTGATCATGCTTGATTTTGATTAAATCTCAGAAGTCAACCTTGTAGCAATGATTTCACACTTGGTTACAAAGACTTCCCCTCTCTAAGTTTGGATGGTGGAACTCATACATTATGTATTTCCTTTAATGACCCACATAGCCAAGGGATGGCACTTTAAATTGATGAAGGTTATATATTCATATGTAGAACAAATTAGTTTAGAGACAAATGAAGAATAGATGTGGAGTTGCGCTAGCATGAACTGTTACAATTATAGTGATTATTATAACCACAGTCTAATACCTTCCAGACATCATCTGTCATTATATGTGTCTCTATCATAAAGACACAGTCCTATCTCTCCTAAAATAATATTTCATTACAGGAATATTATTTATATAAAAATAGTTCAGATGCTGCCAGTAATTCCATGTCAATCCACTATTTTTCAGGAGTTTAATATTTAGTGGCGTAAGATTTGCTTTAAGGTATATCGAGGATTACAATTCATCCATTTAAAAGCTTTTATTGTATTGTATTCTAGAAACTTTGTTTTGAGAAAGATTATTGAACATAATGACAACTTTATTCATAGTCAACATAAATCGCTGTCTCATTGCCATGTTGTCATATTCTTAGAAAGTGACCTATGGGTAGTATGAGATCAAAAGTAGAAAAAAAAACACATATTAAACCACCTTTAAAACTAGTTTTGGAAAAACGTTTCATAAATTTTAAAGGTTTCAAATCAGAAAAAAAATTTATTGGGGTAATTATATTTTACTCCTTATGAATTTTTATATCATATTTTTTTGAATTCTTGTGGCATTTATGGTTTGATGAATAGAAAAAAAAAAGATTCATGACTGAAATGTAATCAGTGTCCTATTGGCATATGCTTCATGGGGAAAAGAGCTTCACTTCAGCTTCAAAGTAACAGAAGGGTTACAAAGTATTATTTCACTAGTTAAATTTTCTGCAATGCCAAGATCTTTCATAGGAATTATCAGAAATGTCTTATTTTTTGCAAACATAAAATAAAAAAAAATCAGGCCCTTTTGGGCTCAGAATGTGGAATTTATTTTTTTTTTCTTCTTTACTTTAAAATAATCTTATACTTAACAAAAAAATTTGCAAAACATAATACCCATTATTCTCTTATACCGTTTACTCACTCTCTCCTAATGTTTATCTGATTACCTATAATTAACAGTAATACACTACTATTAACATACCTACAGACCTAATTTAAATTCTGCCAATACTCCTGCTTTTATTCATTTTCTGATCCAGGATCCAGTCCAGGATATTACATTGCCTTTATATTGCATGTCTTCTTATTCTTCACCAATCTGGGACAGGTCCTTGGTCTCTCTTTGTCTTTCACTACCTTGTCACTTTTGTAGAGTACTGGTCTATTATTTTGTTGAATTTTTCCTCAATCTGGATTTGTCTGAAATTTTCTCATGAGTAGATTGGAGTAATGCATTTTAGCAAGAATTCCACGAAAGTCATTCTATGCCCTTCACATCAGATCATATTAGGTAGCAAATGATGTCCATATGGAAAAAGAAGTGAGGCAAATGTAGACACCAGAGATATAAAACACACAAGTGAATTTATGCTCTCATTAAAGAAATAGGCATATTCTTTCCAGGACAGAAACTTAAGTTCAGGGAATTCTAGATAAGTTGTAGCTTTCCAAAGTAATGTGAAAATCTCTATTACAGAAATGTAATTTGTTATATGTCCCCTTCTAACAGTGATTTGTATATTATTATAAATATAAAATATCCAGATAACCTCTAATTGCATACAAATTTTGAAAATGCAGTTAAGTAGAAATTACATTTGAAATCGAAAAGAATTTTAAATGTCTAAGGGGTTCATGTGTAGCAACTTTAAGGCAGAAAATGAAAACATTACTGTGAATGGTGTTGCGCCTCCAAGTCAGAGAAGGCGCGGCCTTGGTATTTATGAGGTGTTAAAAGCAAGAACGGATAAATTAATTTTTGGCTGGATCCAACACATTAAAATTAGCACCAATGTGTCCACATTAGTAGGCTTTCTTTGTAAATGAACATGTCTATTACATATAAAGATGTCAGTTATATAAGTGTGGTGATTCTTATAACATTTGTTGAGAAAATGGTTTTAAGAGCTCATTTTAATCACAGCAGCAGTGTCTTTTTAGACTTTATAGTAATTACATTTTTGTGTTGAACACAATTTTACTTTCTTACCTTCTGTATTTGTCTTTAGTTCTTTTTCTCTAAATGTAAAACCAAGTTAAATATATATATTCTTAGGAGCACATCTGACCCTGAGCTGGTTGTTGGAAACATTATTCCAAGACAATTACTGAGATTGCCAGAGAGTGTTAAAATGGAGATTAGCATCTAGATTAACTAGCCAACCCTATATAGTGCTCAGTGACTCCATAAACCAGTATTCATGTTGATCTACCCCTCCTTAGCCTCAAACCACCACATTGATTGATTCTCCATTTTCCTGCTTGAACCTAACAAAAAGTGAAAGGTAGGAGTGAGATGAGATACTTCTGTATTTCAGTTGTTGAACCTTACAACAGAATATAAGTTTGGGCAGGTAAGATATATGGCTATCCACAGAAGGGCTAGGTCATTTTGCTCTTACATAATTATAGATACCTGATTCAAATGTTTACTCTACACATGCCTGATATATGACAGATAATGTTATCTATTAAATTAAAGGTTATGAGAAAAGTTATACAAAATAGTGAAAACACACACACAAAAAAAGGGAAATGGAAAGAAAGAAAAAAGAAAACCCTGTTCTACCACCATAAAAATTCACTGAAGTCATATCAAGATATACCCTGCTATTGGGGCGCCTGGGTGGCTCAGTCGTTAAGCGTCTGCCTTCAACTCAGGTCATGATCCCAGGGTCCTGGGATCAAGCCCCGCATCGGGCTCCCTGCTCCGCGGGAAGCCTGCTCCTCCCTCTCCCCCTCCCCCTGCTTGTGTTCCCTCTCTTGCTGGGTCTCTCTCTGTCAAATAAATAAAATCTTAAAAAAAAAAAAGATATACCCTGCTATTTTTTTAAATCATAGATACAATCACAGTCTACTATAATCTTGCATTCTGTTCTTTGTTTTGATTTATAATAAGTATATTTTCCTTTTCTTATGTAGTTTATTACTCTGATTAAGAAAATAATGCATGTTTATTTTGGATAATATAAAAATAAAGAAAAGCCAGTGACATAAAATAATAACCTATAATCTCATTAACCAAAGAAAACCACTTTCACATACTTGATATCAAACTTACTATATGATTGTACATTTTTAGTCTTTATTCCTAACTCAATGCATGCATGAGTAATGAGATGGTAATTTTCAGTTTTGTATATAACACTATTTATTTATATTGGCCTCAATTTTTCAATATTATGCATAAGGTTAAATAGCCATCTTTACATAGAGATTGTCATCCCACCTTCTACCCACCCACACACATTTGAGCATATTCATTTAGTACTGTCTTGTTCTGTTTGAAAAAATAATCTAGCTCAAGTAAATGGTCAGGGTGGTATTGGGTGCAGTGGGCCAGTGTGAGAATACAGGAATTATCATGGAGCCAATAGGTAGAAAGAACAGGCCAATCTCATAAAACTGCTCCCGAGAACCGAGTCAGCAATCAAGGCAACTTTTCTTTCTTTGAGGCTGCACACTCTCCCTTATCTATCTCTCTACTCTTTAATTGACCTCCTTCCATCATCAACTGATTCCTTTGCTGGATCTTTTAGGTAGCTCTACCAGGGCCACCAGCCTACACTATATTCCTTCAGCTGACCTGCTCATCTTTGAATTTTTACAGTTCTAGAAATTGATAGATGGTCAGCTCACATGAGTGACCCCACACATACCACAGGTGGTTGGACAGCGAATCCACCGGTCCTTTCTTATAACTGTTGGCCACACATAGCACAATCAGTAGTCAACTCTGCACACACACACACACCAAAAACAAACAAACAAACAAACAAAAAAACAAACAGCCCTGAACTGTTTCATTGAATAGGATGCAATGTACAAAATGGTTTAGGAAAGAAGGGGAGATGAATAAGACAGGAAATTGAAAGATATATATATCTTTCAATTTATTATATATATCAATTTATTATATAAAGATTCCGTATAGTTTTATATCTGTTATTGATTTGGTATAATAAATTGAAAGTGTGTGGTTCTGTTTTAGATATTTTATAATAATAAAAACAAAAAAGAGAAAAGAATTGCCCTATACTTACCACTAATTAGGTTTTGAAAATATGTTTATTTTTCCACTAACTTTTCTCCAGGTTATTTAGATATTTCTTGATAAATCTTTATGGTAACATATGTGAACGCAGGCATGTTTACTCTGTGATTTGGAGGGATGAATTGTGAAAATTGTCATTTTTGACAATGGTAAAACTTGTAATGAGGAAAAATTCTAATAAAGTCAATACTAATGATGAGGCACATGATTCCTTTCTTGTGAAATTTTCTTTTTTTCCCCCCAAAATCTAAAGATTCATGAACACAGAGCAGAGTGTTCAATATCCCCATTTTCTCACCATTACATATAACAATTGCACACCCATGAGTTCTGTAGTTGACTAGATCTGTTACTAAGACTATCTCTTAACACTATGTGTTTCTAGACCAGTTTGTGTATCAACAATTAATTTGGGAGGAGGCATGGCAGATGGGGGAAGGGCTAATAAGAAATTCTGAAATTACCAAATATTAGAATCACAGACTTTATTTTTTTTTAAAAATTTGAGTATGGGGCACCTGGGTGGCTCAGTCGTTAAGCGTCTGCCTTTGGCTCAGGTCATGATCCCAGGGTCCTGGGATCGAGTCCCACATCGGGGTCCCTGCTAGGCGGGAATCCTGCTTCTCCCTCTGCCCCTGCTTGTGTTCCCTCTCTCGCTGTATCTCTCTCTGTCAAATAAATAAATAAAATCTTAAAAAAAATTTTTTTTGAGTATAGTTGAAGCACAAGGTTACATTAGTTTCAGGTATGTAACACAGTGATTCACAAGTTTACATATTCTGCTATGTTCGCTAGGAGTGTAGCTCCCATCTGTCACCCTACAACACTATTACAGTATCATTGACTATATTCTTTATCCTATGCCTTTTGTTCCTGTGACTTATTCATTCCATAACTGGAAGCCTATATCTCCCATTCCCTATTTCTCCCATCCCCTACCCTTCTCCCCTCTGGCAACCATTAGTTTGCTCTCTATTTATAGATCTGATTCTGCTTTTTGTTTTTTTATTCATTTGGTTTTTGTATTTTATTTATTTATTTACTTATTTTAGATTCCACATATGAGTGAAATCATATGGAATTTATCTTTCTCAGTCTGACTTACTGTATTTAGCATAATACGCTCTAGGTCCTTCCGTATAGTTTTAGAATGAAGGATTAAATGTTTTGTTTTGTTTTGTTTTTACCATATTAATCTAATTGCTGTTCTCAATACAGGGTCAACAGTGATTTGGTCAAGCCAGGGAAGAGTTCTCACTAAAACAAAAACCCCACTTATTTCGCTCAAATTGCTTGTTTCACTCAAATTACCAGATGTATTTTACCAAAACATTTCATTTTCTTTGATTGTATTCATTTTATTAAAATAACCCTTTCTGTCATTTACCCTGACTTGGCTTTAATTCATCTCAATATTACTACAATAGCCATCACATGCAGAGTTGTAGTGACTCAGATTTGAAGAGATTGAACACCCTCTGTAGCATTTATACAAAATAGGCATTGACCTATAAGCCGGTCTCACTAACTAGGTTCTTATTTCCTTGTTCACTCTCTCCCCTGGTGACCCCACCATTCCAGTGGCTTTAAATCCATCTAAGCTGAGGATGTCCAAATTTGCAGCTTTCATCCAAACTCCTTTTCTGAGTTTTAGGTTTATATATCCAACTGCTTGCTTGACTTTGCACTTAGATTTTTCAAAGGCACCTTCGACTTACATTACATATCCAAACTGAACTCTTGATTTTTCCCCCCATTTTCCATCCTTAATTTTTTTACTTCTCACTAACTTATACCTTCAACCATACTTTTTCTAAAGTCTAAAGCTTAGGAGTCATCTTCAAAATGTCTTTTACCCCATCAGTAAAAGTTGTCAATCCTCCCTCCTCTATGTCTCAATTGAATGCATTCTTCTTGATCTATTTTGCCAACATTTCCAGTCAACATTACAGTGTAATTTTAGTTGGCTCCTTGCTTCCATTCTTGCCCTCCTTTACTAATTTCTCTGCCTAATCAGTAAGGGGACAATTTTGAAAATAATTTATTAAGTCATTCCACCATTTTAAGTTATTCAAAATGTTTTGTATTGCTCATTTATATTAAATGTTTAGAATGTACCCCTTTGTGGCATAAAGTCTTCAGCGAGACTCACAAGGCCCTTCATGATCTGACCTCTGCCTTCCTGTCCAGGACAATATTGTGCCATTTTCTCCCTAACTTTTAAGGTTTCAGCTGCATTGGCCTTCCTTTAAAGCCTTAATTAAGCCAAGTTCTTTCAAAGCTGAGTAGTCACAAATGCTGATTTCTTTACTTGGAAGGCTTCTTCACCTTTACCTCATTAACTCTTGAATTGTGCTATAATCTGTAATGATAGAAATAATAATCTCTTGGACCCAGTGACCTCTCCCCTCATAACACTAACATCTCTTTCTAATTATTATGTTTCTCTTTCTTGTCTGTAATCTTTGGGAGGGCATTGCTATAGTAGAACTTGATCATAACACAGCAGAACATGATCTCTGCTATATTACTAGAGCATAACCCAATGCCTGATACATAATAATTGCCTAATAAACTTCTTTTGGCTGACCAGAAAAGTCTAAAAATACAAATGTTTTAAAATTAATGAATAGGATCTCTTCCACTACAGAAAATGGACTTTCTGAAAATATAAGTTGTAGGTAACTAGTAATTAAGTAGTAAATGAATGATGTTATTATTAAAAGTTATCTAAAAGAAAACATATTTCCTTGACTTATTAATAATAAATGCTTTCATTCAATTTTCTAGAAAGACCTTGCTATATATTTCTGAGAGTTATACTAAGTCACTGTGATATGATAGAAGTTTGTACATATGAAGAATTATTTAGATTATCATACAGAAATTTATAGTTATTTAGAAACTGGAGATTTAAACTATTTAGTGGTTTCTACTTTAATTTTTTTTCCTGTTGAAACACATTGATTTGTTTTCCTTTTCATCCTTCACCCCAGCAGCTCTAAGTTTGACATTTTTATCACCCCAACGGAATGCCTGGTTTTCATTTGCAAAGCACACCTCACTTTTACAAGTGAAACACTTCACTTTTACAAGAGAAACATCAGGAGCTAAGTAGCACATGCAAATCTAACAACCAGCTCTGCTTTATTGTTCTGACTCCGTATTTCCACAGACGGGGATTTCTCATAAGATAAATGTATTACATAAGCAAAATTCTTTTCAACGTAGAAAGGGAAGCTCTGTCCAATGAGCTTGCTTCAGATTCTTCTGCACAGGAAGCACCACGGACATTTCAAGAATGTTGGCTTCACTTACGAAAGACAGCTGCTTATGGAAAGGGCAAAAGCTCACTTGTGCCTCATTTTGCTTTGTACACTTAGTTACATTGGCTGGACATACCCACCTCCTTGATGCCAGGGAAAAACAAAATAGAAACCTATCAATGTGGCTCAGAGGAAACACTAGCCTCCGGGAGTCCCGAAGTCTAGTTTTAGATGATTCCAATTCCAGTTCCCTCTTTGACACCCAACAGTCCTTTTTTTTGAAGATGTAATTGGCTTTATTAAATGATTCATAAATTAGGCAACATCTCATATAGCAGGCAGAGAGAGAGACACTTGAATTTTCCTCTTGATTCTTCATTTCAGCTCCCCCATCTATGAATAAGGAGTTAATCTGAATGGACCCCAAGAAGTCTTTCATCTCTCACTTTCTATTATGCTAATTTTCCATCTCTTAGCTGAGAAAAACAATAACTTTGTTGAAATATTATGTTCTATTTTATTATGTTGAACAACAAACTATGGCTAGAAGTTCGTGTTCCTCTTCACTGAGAGTCCTAAGATGCATACCTTTATTACCATTTACAATTTTGTGACATAATTTTCTTCTTATCCTACTATCAAAAGTATTTTGTAGATACATAGACTTTAATGCAACGCTCCTCCTTTAATGTTTACCTAGCCTCATGTGAGTTCTTTAGCTGTGTGTGGAGAGGGAGGGAATGTATTTTCATACACCAGTGATAAAATGTGCTTTCAAATTTATTCTGGCATTTCTTCAGGAGATTGACTTTCAGTTGGTCCTCTCTAGGAAGTCTGTACCATGGCCCTGTTGAAAGAGCTGCCTCAGAGGCTTGGTATTTGTGTTTGGGAAATTCCCCTTCCAAACCGTCTGAGCTTCTCTGTCTTGAGCTTTAGGTACCACTCATTTCTGTGTTAGTAGTTATGTCTGCAGACCTGGCAAGAACATTTAAAGACCCTTCCTGTGTATTATTAAGGTCGTCATTCAGTTATAATTGTTCTTCTCGTATTTCCAACCTGCCTTTTAGTGGTCCCAAACTTCCCAGATAATGAAATTTTAAATTAGATCTTTAAGGAAGTCAGAAAAATGCATGCTAAGTTTCTGAAAAACGTGTTGGAAGGTACCACTTAAAGCTACTGCTCCTTTGTAGTTGAAATCAGTTACCAAACTAAAAAATAATGACTCTATTTTATAATTGGGGTTTGCACAATAGATTTGATAACTAAACACACATTCACTGTTATATAGCGCTATTGCAAGAAGCAAAAGGAGAGAACCCACCTTTTGTGTCAGTACTTTTTTCTACCTGGTTCCTTGAGGAGTTAAAAAAGTTTACTGAGACGTAGGTTAGTTTCTGTCTTTTATCTTTACAATACACATTGTCCTACACACTGTGCTGAATGCTATTAGGTGATACTATGCTGTGTTATTAAATCCTCAAAGGAACTTGGAAAACAAGTAATATAAATCCTAATTTATAAACAAGGAGGAAACTGAAGGTATGGTAATATAACAAACTGACAGACAATCATTCAATCTGGACTTACTTATCTAATTCAAAGCTTTTTTTTTTTCAAGTAAGCTCTAGGCCCAACGTGGTGCTTGAGATCGAGTCTCATGCTCTACCAAACAAGCCAGCCAGGTGCCCCTGTAATTCAAAGCTTTTTATTTTTTGCTTTAAAGAATACTTTGGACTAATTGGACAAAAGTTTTGGTGAATTTATAGAAAGTCAAAATTATTATTTTTAAAAGTTTTAAATTTATATATATATATATATATATATATATATATATATATATATATATAATTATCTTAGCAGTTAAAGACCTTTTCCAATAAAAAGATCTGTTTATGTTAAATTCCCAGTTGTCTCATGTAAATAGTGTTTATACAATTAGTGAAAGTCATTGAAAAATTAAAACTTTTCAGGGCACCTGGGTGGGTCAGTCGGTTAAGCATCTGACTCTTTGTTTTAGTTCAGGCCATGATCTCATGGGTCATGAGATCAAGCCCTGTGCTTATCAGAGAGACTCCTTGAGATTCTCTCTCTTTCTCTCTCCCTCTCTCTCTAAAGTAAATAAATAAATCTTTAAAAAAAGTTAAAACTTAGGGCGCCTGGGTAGCTCAGTCATTAAGTGTCTGCCTTCGGCTCAGGTCATGATCCGAGGGTCCTGGGATCGAGCCCCGCGTCAGCTATAAGTTAGGGGCAAACATAGGGATCCTTTTCCCTTCCACTGTCAGAAGTGTAATGCCTTTCTTTGCCTGATGTCCAATGTCTTGAAAAGCAGTGTTTAGTGTTTAGCATGATGTTTTCATTGTTTCAGGTCAGAGGGTATATTTAGTTCTTGTTACTCCATCTTAGATGGAAGTAGAATTTGGAAACTACTACTCTTATCATTCAATAATCACCATATGATAAAAATTTTCATATCTTTTGTAGGTTTATTAATGTAGTTTAATTCTTTTTTCACAAATCAAGTAAAAATATTTATATAATAATCATAGTCCCAGAATAGTATCTCTTCAGAAGAAATATTACAATGTATTTAATCCATCTGTTTAGTACTTGAATTTTTCCTATAAGAGCACATATAAGCAGCCATTCAGCCTATGTATGATACCTCTAGAGACAAGAACATTATTTCTTTCTGAGGAAGTCCACTCTCTTTCAGAATAGACTTAATGAAACAAAAGTTTTTCTTTATATTTTGGTGAAATCTGTGCTTCATTTTTTCTTGCTCTACTACCTGGTAAGATTCACAATAAAATATAAGTGTTCCAGTACATTAAAGCCTTTACGATTATTTAAGAAAGATTTTATTTTCCCAAAGTTGTCTTCTCTTAGCTAACAGTTCCAAATCCCTCCAATTCAATCAATTGCATATGATTCAGTTTTGTGCTCTGTCACCATTCTCATCTGAAAACAATACTTTTTACTTCGAGTCACATCATTGTTTGGTTGTTGTTTTGCTGGGAGTTTTAATCTCCCAAGTTTCAAAATTATTTATTTGTTTTATAGTCAATTTTGGTTTTCACTTTTGCACATGTTTTTCAATATCTGTGCTCATCATTACCTTACTGCATCTCAAAATTTCCTTATGGGATATTTTTCCTTTATTTTTAAGGAACATTTCTAGGATTCCATTCTGTGAGAGTCTAGTGGTGGGCAACTCTCAACTGTTACTCATATTTGTATGTGTTTCCTCATGTGTTTTGCAATTTTGGATTAAGCATGTTGTGTCTTATTAGAATCCTGTGAGGTTTAGGTCAAAGCTGTGTTCTTCCAGAGAATTCAATTTTTTTCTTTTCTAGCTCCACATCATCCCTGACCCAGTGCTAACAATAAGGACAACTTTAGATTAGTTTATTGACTTGAAGTTTTCTGGGTGAAGCAGGAAGAGTGCATTTCTTATTTTTTTTTACTTTTATTTTTATTGAAGTATAGTTGACACACGATGTTATGCTAGTTCCATGTGTACAACATAGTGATTTGACAAGTCTATACATTATGCTGTGTGTAGCTACCATCTGTCACCATATGATGCTATTCCCGAATCATTGACCATATTCCCTTTCATCCTTGTGACTTATTCATTCCCTAACTGAAAGCCTGTATCTCCCACTACCCTTACCTCTTAATTCCCCTTCATCCCTTTTTGCTCAGCTTTCCCCCCACCTCCCCTGTGGCAACCACCAGTTCATTTTCTGTAATTATGGGTTTGTTTCTGCTTTTTTTTCATTTTCATTTGATACCAATTACATATTGATATAATTGGATACACTAAGATATATTTTTTCATTTTTAAAAATTTTTTTTTAAGATTTTATTTCTTTTTATTTGACACAAAGACAGAGATAGTGAGAGAGAGAGAGACACAAGCAGGGGGAGCGGCAGGCAGAAGGAGAGGGAGAAGCAGACTCCCCGCTGAGCAGGGAGCCCAATGCAGGGCTCGATCCCAGGACCCTGGGATCATGGCCTGAGCTGAAGGAAGCCACTTAACCGACTGAGCCACCCAGGCACCCCTTTTTCATTTTTAAAAATTTTTAACTCCAGTTAGTTAATATACAGTATTGTACTAGTTTTGGGTGTACATTATAGTGATTCAACAATTCTGTACACCCAGTGTTCGTTATGAGAAGTGCACTCTTTAATCCCTATCACCTATTTAACCCAACCCCTACCCCCTTCACCCTCCACCCCATAAACATCAGTTTGTTTTCTGTAATTAACAGTGTGTTTCTTGGCTTGTCTCTCTCTCAGGAAGAGTAAATTCAAACTCCAAACTAGATGGAAGGTAGTGATGTAATTATGAATTCTCAGAGATTTTTTTTTTTTTTTAATCCATGAGATAGGTTGAGTCTGAGAGACTGACCACCTGTTTCCAATTGTTAGTGGGTTGACTACTTCAAATGTACTTTTATCACTAAGGGGGTAGTCCTTCAAGGGTCCTGACTTTAATGGAACCAACTTGCTTACCTTGCCTCTTGTCCCCAAGATGATTATTAAAACGTGACACTTTAGGGTACTAAGATTGTTGAAGATTTACTGAGCAGCTATAGCTCCCATGAAGATATTTTTAATCAGCTTTCTTGCTGCTGTTTTTTGTCTTTAAGGATGTCCTTTTTTGTCTTTAAGGATGTCCTTTATTATCATACAAGCATTTTAAAATCATGATTATTTATTTTAGGAAATATTCCTAAGGTTTTGTACTGGAAATATTTTTTCAGCTTTGCTTGTCTAAAACACTGTCCTGTATTCCATTACTTCTAAGTCATTCGGAAGCATGCTTCCTATGACAAAGATAAAAATGAAGTATTATATAGCATTTACTTAAGAACTGTGTTGTTTAATAATAACGATAAAGCTTAATTGTGGCTGTTCTACTAATTTCCAATGGATTAATGATGTCACCAAACTCCTCTTCATATCTCAGATACGCTCTCCACATGTTGATTTTATTTTTCCCTACGAAGTGTAGAATGACAACCAGCTAACTCTCACAAACTTGGCTACCACAGCAGAAATTGAACTTCTCTTTTCTAATAGTTCTAGAAAAAAATAATTCATGTATAATTCTCATTTGTTTGTATAAAATGTGAGTCCCTGGATCCAGAGTATAGAGTTAGCCCCATCAACATGACACCGAATTAAAAGAGGAGGCAGGGCAGACTCCCAAAAGAAGAGTTGAGTCTGCTACCACTGTAAGGAATACTCTGCAGGCAAAATCAACAAGACTCCCACTGTTTTTGTGTGTACTCTGTTTTTGTGCTCTAGCTGCCTAAAATCAATGCAAAGAGAGAGAGAAGAAATTTATTCTAAAATCACTTCTTAGTGAATCACACTGGACATAGTAATCATTGTTTTCTCGACAAGTTTATAAACCATTTCAGTATGGTTAGCTGAACCTATTTTCTTCTACTTTATAAAACTAGAATGACTCATACAGTTTTAATAACGCTCTTTTTGTCACAAATTCTCCAAAATCCGTAAAATTGGTTTGGTGGTCATCCTTTCAATTGCCTGGGATGCAATTCACAGAAGCCAGATATTTTAATGAATTTACATTGGTAGGGGCTTTCTTTACAATTTCCTAAACTTTAGGAGATTAAAATCCCTTATATCAATATTTATTCTACAATGTTCAGTTTGAAGATTGTGATCTATGACAGAGGTAATAAAACAATAATTGAGGAATTAACCCATTATTTCCATCAGTGGGGTCCTTTAGCTCCTACTCAAGTAAGAAACCAAAGTTTTTCTGTGGTTTTCTTCTTTCTCTAACAGAATCAGATTAGTCTTTCTGTTGCTTAGTCTTTCGTAAGCCTCTATTACCATGTGAGTAACATATGTACACATGAACCCCTCATTTTCTAGAATGGAGAGTCTCATTTCAAAACTATATGTAATGGGAAAATTATTATTTATTTCTAAGACATCGTGGATTTTGTAAAATACAGTAAAAGTGGATTATTAGAATAATTATTGCATATTAGGAGGTCACAGCTATTTCAGTTGCCACGAAGGCTTCCAAACACTATAATTCCTGTACTCATTTCATGGCAGTGGTTCATGGACGACACTCTGAGTAGCAACAATCTAGGGTGTGGACCAGGCCATGCCCAACTGATCCCCCCAGGTTATAACAAACTCCAGGATACACTTTATTTCTTTTCTTTGTCACTTTCCTAAAGATATGAGTTGAGGATAGATTCATTAAATCATCACTTAATCACAGTATAGTTATCATCAAGGTAATAAAAGTCAAGAACTTATCAGCTTTTATAGGTATACAGAAAGTTAAAACCACCATCAATACTACGCTTGGCCTCAGTTCACTCTTGTGATCTGAATCTGAATTCCATCACCCATTTCTTCACCCGTTTTAAGAACTGAAATTAATTCCTACAGCTTGTACTTTTTCTCCAATGTATTTCCACTGTTCTATTTGTGAACTAACACTCTAGTCATATCATCTTCCATCCTAACAGATCCTATTTCTTTCACAGTGCCGTCATCTTCAATTACTGCATTCCAGTCTTTAGGTTCACTCAAGACTAATTTGATGGTATATTTGAATTATATTTACTTCTCTGCAATATATATGTCACCTGAAGTAAAGGTAACATAGGAAAAATTAACTTGAAGTTATGTGTGCATGTGTGTATGTGCTTTAATTATGCATTTATATGGAGATAGGAAACAGAAGCAGCAATACTATTTTAAATCCCTTTCTTAACTTTTTAAAGTGATGAATTGTTTTTCAATCTTAGTATCCTCATGTTTGGTATTCCCCACAGAACAGAAAGAATGTACTATTTCAATTTGTTGTTGTCTTTGTTCTTTTTTAGTTGATTTTTTTTTTTAAGTAAGAACAGGTAACTTCTTTTAAAAAATATGGTCTTCTACTTGTTCATGAGATTTGAGCCATTCTTAGGCTAATATAAAACATGATTTGAAAATTATCTCCATTCTCATTTTTCTCATAACTAACTGCTATTCCTTCAGATTTTTTCTTGTTTCCAAAGCCCAAATAATACATATAATTAGCCATTGTTACCAGGAAACTCTCGTCTTCTTCAATTTTCACATCAACTTTTCAGTGGCAGCCTTTCTTTCCCTAACTTTGTTCTACAGGATGTAAAATGTATTCCTTAATCCACACAGTCCATGATTACATAACTTTGGTAAATTGTGTCTGGTAATTTATTTTGGAAGTAACGTGTCCCTCTGAATCAGCATAAGTCAACGCCATGTGAGATGCTAGGTCCATCACACAGTCAATATATTCTTGAAAACTCAGCCCACCTTCAAATTGACCATGTCTACTAATATTTTTTTAAGTCAGCTGGTATAGTAGTTAATTGTCAATGAACATAAATAATTCCTGCATCAGGTCATGGCAAATCAACTCTCCCGTTAACAGGCTGCTTTTATATCCAACCTGTGAAATACATTTTTGTAGAGTCATGAAATTATCACATGGCATAATTTTCTTTTCTATATATTTAGCGTATGTTTGTACATGTTTATGTATATATTTATGTATAAAATATTCAGCAGTTATATTTGTAATGATAAAAAATACAACTTATAAACTACTTTTTCTCCCAGAATGTTCAGCAGGAAGAATTTTAATTAAACTAAATGTTCTGATTCTATTTTAACTTGTACAGATGTCAATTTTTTAATTTATTGACTAAAATTTGCACACATTACATAAACTTCTACCAAATGGTAGTTAGTAATTCTAGCATTTTACTGTAATCAAACACCAGGGATTTTTGACAGTATTCATCACAAAGCCTGTAGAAAAATTTGCCATCTCCTTCCATTCTGACAAAAATCATGACAATGTACTAATGCTGAAATTTTAACAATTTCTAGGCAGAAAATTAAATATAAATTCTATTCAGCATTTTAAAAGTTGATTCTGAATATGCATCTCTTTATCTTTGAAAAAATATCTCTCACTATAATAGACAAGTTTGTGAAGATTGACACCGTTAACTTCAGCTATCTGCTGCTTGTGAATTAGACCCATCTTGAAAGTCACAAAAAGAACTTCGGTAAATGTGCATTTTAGTTTGCAACAAACGGATATGATTGTTTCCACGAAGGAAACTTGATGTAATCTAAATGATTAAGCCGCACATACATGTAAGGGTTCAATCAAGGGATGAATGTTCATCGATCGCCAGGAAAGGGCAGCATGTGTCAGTACTGTTGTAATGTGCCTAGGCAGCTTTAGGGAGCAAATGGGACTTGAGGGCATTTAATTCAAACTTAATTTTACGCTGAATGATAAGGATCGGACCTAAAAAGCTGCAACTCTGTTCTATATACTCAAGGACACCATCGTCTTGCCGGTATTCACATAATACAATAGATATCCAATTCAACAAGCACTCTTCCTTGATAGAATGTTGAATTTCACTTTGGAAATGAACTTTTACAACAAAATGGTCCTTTCAATCTATTTTACTGGTTGAGTAAGTACAAGATATATCAAGCATCATTTTGTATTATGTTTGGTAGGGAATGTGGTTACCTGTGAGGAGACACTGTCCTAGAAATACACACTCTCTGTCTCTCTCCATCTCTCTGTCTCTCTATCTTTGTCTCTGTCTCTGTCTTTCTCGAGCACACACACACACACACACACACACCACTCTCTCCCTTATACCTTCATCTCAATAGGTGAACATAAAAGACCAGATGTTCCTTTTTAAATTTGTGTGTGAGTGTGTGTGTGTGTGTGTGTTACCATTTTACATAGAAAGGCTGGCAGCTTATATTCCACTGGAGCAAATCTGTACTCAAGTGCTCCTTTGCTAGAGGGAATTTTTAAATGCCATATAGCTGTAGTTTTAACCTTGACTGTCTTTCATTCTCAAATATCTATTCAGTTATATGTGCTGAGTGACTCACAACGAAGTGAGAGAAAATTCAGTGACTTGACATTTACAGTTCCCAACTGATTCGTTTATTTATTCAACAGAGTAAATATTTAGGCAGCAGAATTAAATTGGAAAATGTTTATCAAGTTTAAGACCACCTTTCTTTCAATATATAAAACATAAACCCAGAGGCCTACACATAGGGAAATTTACCTATAAATGTGCCCTACAGAGAAGGGCACATTTAAATGTCCCAGTAGGTTTTCATCAACCACTAGTTTGTTTGGGATACTTCTGCCAATATTTTAGGACAGTGCAATTGAAATGGCACCTAATAAAACATAACTTACATGCAATTGCACTTTATTAATCATTTTGTATAATCTTACCATACAAGCAGTTCTCTGAATGTATTTTCTCACTCTATTTCAGGCCAAAGATCTAATCTAGTTAGTTGCCACACCTGAAGTGTGTATATTTCTTTCACCACATGTAACACCATATATTTATCTACACACTTGAGGGCAGATTAGTTCAAAAACTCCTATAACCATAACCAGAAGACGTACTCTTAAAACAGTGTCTCAACACAAAAGCATAATAAAAATAACAAAGGCTTGAGGTTTCTGCTAATAGTAACATCGTATGGATAAGCTAACTAAAGAATATTGTCCAAAAAATAGTTTTCAATAGTTCTTAGAATGATTTTACTATCATTAAGCAATAAAAACAATAACATCATATAAATGACCTTTAAAGTTTGAGAAATATAGTGATATCACATTGTCATAATGGAGAAAATAATTACAAGCTTAATTTTAACATCAAAGTCAGGAAGCATATAACTGCAATTTCCATGGATACATTCAAGAAAAAGAATTATATATGCATATATACATATATATAAAATGTAAAATATAACCAAAAAATTACCATTTAATCATTTTTAAGTGTATGTTTCAATGGCATTAAATACATTTACAATGTTGTGTAAACATCATGAATATGTTTCCAAACATTTTCTTCACCCCAAGCAGAACCTCTGTACCTCTATAAGCAGTAACTCCCTGTTTTCCAACCTCAGAACCACTGAATTAAGATCTTCAATGCAACATGAAAAAATTTGCATTTTTGACAACACAACAGAAAAGTCTTACGATTAGGCCAGTTTGGGAAACAAGGGAGGGTAGTGAGGTGTTGGTCGAAATTAATCTTAACAACTAACATTTATATAATTCCCATGTCACGATTTCAAAAATGAGGGTCCTGAAGATTAACTATTGTGCCCTGAAAACAGAATCTAGGCTTTTGTTTCAAAATCCATGTTTAAGCATATATATATGTTTAATATCTAAATTTAAATACATCATATCCTTTCAAAATATTGATATTGTATGCATAAACTATTGACATGTTTTAGTCTGTTGCTGTTTTTGTTTTTTGTTTGTTTTTTTGTTTGTTTCTTTCAAGTACTAGAAATAACGGTGCATTTCTACCAGATAAATGGTAGAATAGTCTATCCGTATTCTGCAGCAAATAAAATATTTGCTCATTGTGTCCACTTTGCTTCCAATATTCTCTTGTTTAGAAAAGAAAACTCAACTTAGTTCCCTTGAATATCCTTTTTTAAATTTTTTTAAATTTTAAATTTTTTTATTTAAATTCAATTAGCCAACATATAGTACATCATTAGTTTCAGATGCACTGTTCAACAATATATCAATTGCGTATAACACCCAGTGTTCATCACATCTCGTGCCCTCCTTAATGCCCCTGCTTTTCCAAAGAATAATCAACATTATGTTTCCAATATTAACAGTAATTAAACATTAGAACACATCTCAGGTCTTTTTCTAGGACTTGGAATGTTTCTGTATTATTTGAATCAACATCGTCTGTGAGTTTTTCCAACTAATTCACAAAGAATCAATGGTAGCTCATGTATAGGAGTATCTATTGCTTTTGATAGAATTAACCATTTTTGTTAAGAAAGTAGTAAAATTTAACCCTGGGTGAACTTGAAATGAGGACATTGTGTTCATGATCAGATTGGAAGAAAGTATGCCGCTTCCCCACATGGAGGTCTTCTGAGGGGCACTGAAACCCAAGCAAAGGAGCTGCCTTTCCTTTTCATTTCTCCTCCTTCATTTCTCTCTTCTTTCCTTCTTTTTCCTGAGAGCTTTCCTTCAAAAGTAGAATTATGGGTGGAATATTGAAAAAATTAGAAAGTGAAAAAACAAAAGAATAAATATTAATCTCTTCACTGCAGTGAATGAAATATTTCAGACTAAAAGCTTTCTCCCAGCACTGCCACCATGATGTGCTAAGGTTCCGAATTACAATCGCTTTTCTAAGTGTGTAAGTCCCACCCAATATTAAAACAAATAATCTCTATTCGGAATATAGTTTGTGGTTTTTATCTGTTTGCTGTTTCTCTCTTAGCTCAAGTTCAGGCATCAAATCGCACTGAGTATACACATTTAAAATCCCAATCCAAATGGTGAAACTCTGCAGTAGTTCAACCTGAAGTGTTACGTTACACTCGTACGGTATCATGGGTTGGCGGACTTCTTTTGCTCATGGAATCCCAACTGTTTCCAAGTTTTAAGAAGAGTATATTTTACTAGAACTTTCTGAAGTTCCATTTTATCACAGAACTAACATGACTCTCTAGCCATTGCCAAATGCATATAGTTTATGCATTTGGAGGGATTTTTAAAGCTATGTGTTCAGTTTAGTGCCAGTTCACATTATAATCAAGTGGTCAGGTTTTATCCACATGGTCACTTGATGAAGCTAAATATAAAGCCAATGCAAGAGGCTAAAACAACATCCATTTTTGTGCATCATGCATGTGTATTTACGTATGTTTTCTGAAAGCAGTTGGGGATAAGATGTTTACCTTTTCACTGTGTTTTCAGTCATTGGCATAACTGATATTCTCCCTTCCTTTAATACAATTCCCTTCCCACCTCTTCTCGTGGGTCAGACTTTTACAGTTATCTCCATAGCAACGTCGCCATCTAATAGAAAGATACATCTTCCGAATGGCTGGCAATACAACATTAACTGTTAGAACATAACATATTTTTCATGTTGGAAACATCTGGAATTCACAACCCATCAAGATATATAAAAATGTCTGTGGCTCCCTAACAGTTACCCAAGGCTGAGCTTGCTTGATTTGTTGAATTCATTTACAAACCACTCTTATTAACCGGTTCTGTAGAATAATAAAACAAACCTTTATTTCAACATCAGAAAAGAAGTTTAATTTACAAGTGAAGTGGCTTATAAAGACTCAATTTGCCCTTTGTGGAAGAGTTTATGGTGTAGTTGGGCTGTATTACCAACCTATTACTAGTGCACTAATACCTCTATTTACTGGCTGATTATGTCCTCTGGCAAAATTCGGAACTGTCTACTACTCTGGTGCAAACTAATCAGTTTTCAAAATTAGTTATTGATCTCAGACCTATTGTGGAAGGACCAATTTAGTGGCTGGTTCATCGAGTACTGAAGTGACACGGTTTGCGTAACGAGCAGAGAAAGAGCCAATACAGTGTTCAAAGACAGTGCTCAAAGGTAGTTTTCTAGTGCAGGGAACTGACAAATATGAGTATTCAAGGATGCTAAGTTTCTGTCATTAGAGATTAATGATACAGGTACATCCCTGCCAGTCACATGAGCATAGGCTTTTCATATGTACATTTGTTATTCATTTTCTGAATTTAAATAAGTAATGGATGGTAAGTCATTTTGTTAAGCCTTAAGAAAATATTTCCTTCCATTGCTTCAAATATAATTTTTTATTGAATTTATGTGAAGGTGACTGAAGAGCGTTTTCATTTTACAAGTATAAAGTGATTATTTGCTGATAAGCATATGAAGGGAAATGCTGGACAAAATAAACCAGAAATTAGGAGTCCAAAATGCTTCCATGCCAAAATTCCACCTCGTATTTCTCATAATTTATCCATCATTATTCTTTTACTGTTTTTTTTCTTTTAGAAATAACTTCTTAATTGTTTGCTTTCTATGCTTTGCTTCAGGAAATGTTAGATTGAGATTTGACAGTTTTCCTGAGTATCTCAGAGAAACAAAATTATGAATTATATCACTTGGGTGGCTACATACTCAAAAGTTGTCCTTGAGTTTTCTCATCAATTTGGCATTCCTGAGGAGACGTTAATTTTAAAGGTTAAAATGCAAAATTAATACAAACAACCCCAAATAAGGTTTGCTTATTTTTAGCTATAATTATTCTTAAAAATATAGTCCACGTAGGCAATTCACAAATCGACACCCACACAGTGACCATAGGTCAATATTGGGAAGAAAGTTAGAGGAAGTTACAGTAGAAATATCTTTGTATGTTCCTTGCTGATGTGGGTTGCTAATCATTTCCTAATCACCTTGGCTTTCAGCAATACACTGATCTTTTTCTTTTCTCAAGCCCCTTATAAAATGTAGGTGTGCATACATATGTATGTAAACTGTAAATATAAATAATAAATATAAATAAACTTTCAATAATTGTTTTACTTTAAAATATTTAAAAAAAAAATTTCCACTGAACTCTAGTATTAAGATCATTTTAAGTGAGAAAAAGAAAAAAATATTTAAATAAATACTTGGAGGTGATGGGGCGCCTGGGTGGCTCAGTCGTTAAGCGTCTGCCTTGGGCTCAAGTCATGATCCCAGGGTCCTGGGATCGAGCCCCGCATCCGGCTCCCTGCTCTGCGGGAAGCCTGCTTCTCCTGCTGCTTGTGTTCCCTCTCTCGCTGTGTCTCTCTGTCAAACAAATAAATAAAATCTTTAAATAAATACATAAATACATAAATACGTGGAGGTAAAACCTCACACCTAAATGAAGTCAACCTTACATGGCATTCCTATGAAATTAAGAAGGTGTGAACAGCTCTTTAAGGTGTAAAGGTGATACAGACTCTGTTGGTTTATATGATATCACAGAATTTAATAATTTAAGAAATCCACTTACAGCATTTTCATTATAATAATCTTTTTAATACCTGGCAAAAATGTAGCACTATTTATATTGTAAAAATATAAAGTAATATAATCTTGGGAGCAAGAGAAGATAACTAAGAAAAGAAAGTGTAAAATTTTCAGACTTTCATATTATTAAAATTAAATCTCCTGCATGATAAAAGGTGAATCACTTTTCAAGCAACTAGTAGTTTCTCTAAGATAGCACTTTGAGCATCCAATAGTATATCGCATGTGAGCGCCCTTATATAGCATCGGCATTCGGCACAGTTAACAAATCTAGG
The DNA here is from genome assembly GCF_004348235.1 of Phoca vitulina. NCBI lineage: Eukaryota > Metazoa > Chordata > Mammalia > Carnivora > Phocidae > Phoca > Phoca vitulina. The sequence continues at coordinate 8,120,829 of NW_022589711.1, forward strand.
AGCATTAGTAAAAATTTGCCTTGAGCCAATGTTGGGCCCATATTCAATCAGATAATTTCTTTAGGACTGTGGTTTTTAACCTTGGCGAATCATCAGAATCTGCACTGAAGCTCATTAAAATACACAAACTCTACTGAATCAACATTTCCATCAATAGTTCTAAACATTTGTATTTTACATGCTAATGTGCCACAGAGAAAAACCAGTTTAGATTTTCTGCGGACCTCAAATGAAAATGTAAAATAAATCCAAATATGTGATCGCTAAAAAGGTGCACGGATCCCAATGTTTTATGTTTTTCAAGCATGCTTCCCAGAAACTTTTCGGTGCATGGATCTAAGGCATTATTATCTAAGCATGTCAGCTATCAATTTACAAATTAGCAAATCATATTCATATGTTTTTACTCACATTAATTTAGGAGGTTAAAGGGAAGACTAAGACAATTGTTTAAAACATTAAGCTCTGTATATTGGGGTCAAAACAAAATGTTCTGGTCCTTTGAATACAGATTATTTGGGAATCTATATTCTCAGTAATATGATCATAAAATGTGTAAAGGACATGATTATGTGAACATGGTTATTTGGGTCAGTTGTCTTAGTTTATATATTTCATCTTAAAAATATTTAATTAATTTTACACTTTCAACTAACATTTTAAAGAGTTCTTATATAAAAGAAATGCAGAATTAACTTTAAATGAAAATTTCAGAAAGCACATAGAAACACAATTGTGCACATGATTGATTCAAAATATACTTTTACCACAAAAGGAACTTAGTATTGACGAAGTTCCATGATTACACAGAGTGATTAAAGTAGAAAAGTTTTATGGAATGCAAGCTTCTTCTCTAGACGTGTTTCTGTTCAGATATTTCATGGAGAATTTGGCAAATTTGAGCACTGGACTTTTCATTTCTATTCCCATATTAGCACTACTTAAACTTTTACAGACAATAAAGCAGTAGACTGTATAAAAATAAGCAGCAATAAAACTGTCCAAATAACTTTTCCTCTATTCATATTTATTATCCTTTGTTTTTCCAAGTAGTCCCTGGAGAGACAGCCTGTAAATCAAAAAGACCTAAATTATTAAAGTACTACAAAAAGCTATTAGGACATAGGTAGATTTAAAAACTAGAAAATTAAAGTTTTAAGCATAAAACCCATGAAGAACAGTCAAAGAAACAAAAAGCAGAATGGGTTTCAGATTCCATCCCATTTCGTTTATTCTCCTCCTGCCTCCAGGACCAACTGAACTCAAGGCTAATTATAACACGGGCAAATAGGACTAGTCATGTCACTGAGTGAAAAAAAATAAAGAAAATATGGTTTTGAGTTCAACTTCCAGGATGAATAGCAGGTTAGAAAATTTCCCCATAGAGGAACACGTTCAACAGTAAAGCATGACGTTGTGGAAGGTTGTCAGTGTTCTTTGGAAATGTTGAAAATCCAGGATTGCTTCTCCTACGTGTAGTCAATAAGGGAAAAAAAAAATGGATATACTGGGGCTGGCATCCCACTGGTTTTAATTCACATTAAGGTTTAAATGATTGATCAAATTATTTGATGACATTTTGAATTTCATCCAGCTCTTATACTCCAAATATTCATCTTCATTGCCTTAGTTGTCATCTAAGTAAAATAATAAGTTTGGAAGAGATGACCGATACAGGTTGTTCTTTCTCAGATTCGAATTCTGTTATTCCCTTTGCAACGGTAGTATCTCTTTTCTAGCCTGTATAATGGCATTAGTGCTAGTATTTCCAGATTGTTTGTTTGTCTGTTTGGTGCTCTAGGAAGTAACACACTGGGTATCACCTAAAATTGTGAGCAGCAAGCAGCTCAGACTTATTATTGTTGATGATTTATAGTCATTACAATAGCCTAGAAATGGACTAGTTACTACCTTATCTCTTTAATGACTAGAAAACATTTCTATGGTCCACTCTGTAATTAATTATTATAAATGTATCACATCTAAACATCTTTGATTCCCCAAATAGATTTTTTTTATTTATTTTTATTTTTTATTTATTTATTTTTTTTTAATATTTTATTTTTTTATTCATGAGAGAGAGAGAGAGAGAGAGAGAGGCAGAGGGAGAAGCAGGCTCCCAAGGAGCAGGGAGCCCGATGCGGGACTCGATCCCAGGACCCTGAGATCATGACCTGAGCCGAAGGCAGACGCTTAACCATCTGAGCCACCCAGGAGCCCTCCCCAAATAGATTTAAGCTCCCTTTTTTTGGGGGGGGGGCGATATTTCTAAAAGAGCTCCTACTGCTATGCGCAAATGTCATATAAGCAAGTTGGTAAGTATATAAGAGTAAAAAGTAGACACAGTCACCGAGCCAGCCAAAGGCTTGAGCTGACAGTGTGCTTGGATGAAAATGCTGGAATAGGAATGGAAAGGAGAATCCCCTGCTTATTAGGCTGAAGCCACGCATCTTCTGGGTTACAGCAGAGGTCTCCATGGCAGCCAAATCCATACATCTGAGCATCACTTCCAGGGGCAGAGATGACCTGTGTTCTGGCAAGCTGACCTCTGGCATTGAGATAGGACAAGGTGTGTCTCCGAGGTACTGCTTAGAGACCAGTAACCTCAGCCTTCCTGACTCTCCTCGCCTTCGTGTTTGTGTGGGTTCCATAAACATCTGCAAATGTTCCAACTCTGTTCCTCGGTCATGGCATAGCTTTATCTCAGGGCCAGTTCTCCACCAAAGGGCAGTTGTGCATACCTATACTGTGCAGGGAGAAAGATTGGAAAGTGGAAAGCATATATGCTTTAGAATCTAAATCCTTTTTTTGATATTTGATAGCTATATGACCTTAAGCTAGAAGTAAAATTCTGAGTCTGCTCTTTCAAGTCTATAAGGAATGAAAAATAATAATTTGTTAAGTTGTTATAAGAATTAGACATGTCTGTAAAGAAACTTCCACAATGTCGTTATTCAGGTAGCTGCTAAACCATTATTATTTTAATATTAATTATTGTTCCTTTTGTGGGCACCGGTAAAGGAATATTCACATCAATAAATTTTTCCTACTTGTCCTTTTTTACAATTATTTAACGAGGCAAATCTTTTAATTGACTCATAAAGATTACTTGAATGCAGATACTCATAGTTTATTTGCTATAAATGATACATATATAATATTTATTGAGGCCCTAATGGGTTCGAAGCACTGTGCTCAAGAGTTGTACCTGTGTTATTCCTTTTTTTTTTTCCATTTTACTATGAGAAACTGAGTCATAGGATAGGTAAGTAAAAATTTCCAAGGTCATAAGCTAGTAAAGAGCAGAGCCAGAACATGAGAGCAAGTATGCTTTAAATCTTTCTACTAGAATGCCTCTCTCTGTGTCTGATATTAAGTCTTAATGAGAGTAAGAATGCAGAGAAGAGAGAATATGAGCAAATGCATAACTGATGAATTGGAGGATAGGAAGTGGAAGAGGTTATGGTTTGCCTAATAAACCTATTAATCACTGTTACTAGACGGGGCTCAAATCCTAACTTTTCACTTGCCAACTACGTGACTTCAAGCAAGTCCACTCACCTGCTCTCAACCTTTGGTATTCCCAGCTGTAAAATGAGGCTAATAATAGTACCTCTATTTTGGGATTCTTGTGAGGATTCGATGAGATAAAATAGGAGGTACACAGTAAGCATTCAAACAATATTGCAGATGTTTTAGGTCCAAAAAGAGGAAGTTTAAGGTGTAGAGGAAAAAATTTCATCTATACATCACAGTGTTACTTGTAACAGCTTGGTAATAAGTGCCGCCGCCACAGCAGCCAACATTCATTTATATAGCAAGCAGAATGATTAGCTTACACTAACTATACCATTTATTAAACATCTATCATAGCCCAGAGTTTGCTAGGCACTGTGTATACAACCCCTGTAATCCTCACATCAAATTAGTAAGTTAACTACTTTTGTGTCCATTTTACTGATGGGTGTAAAAGGAAAGCCACACATCCAGAATTACACACGCATGCTTAGTAGATGACCAAAACACTAATGTGTTTCTTTTTTTCCCTTTTTTTAAGATTCTATATATTTGAGAAAGAGAGAGAGGGAAAGAGAGAGAGCACGAGTCAGGGGAGGGGCAGAGAAGCAGACTCCCCACTGAGCAGGGAGCCCAACTCGGGACTGAATCCCAGGACTCTGGGATCATGACCTGAGCCAAAGGCAGACGCTTAACCAACTGAGCCACCCAGGCGCCCACCAAAACACTAGTGCGTTTTAGAAACAGACAGGGCTTACTCTACCATGTACATTTCTTTTTCACAATATTATTTCCATCTTATTAAAACTGCGTATTTACATTTAGACACTGACAGTTTAGCAACAGAAGGATCTCACAAGTCTTACATCACTGGTGGTATTAGAGAAGTGACCAAGATTTTTCCATGTCTTGACTTTGGAAGGCTTATATTTTGTTTGTTTGTTTCCTTGTTTATGTTTATATTTTTCCTGATATTTGGAGTGAATTAGAAGGTTCCTGACATGACTTGAATATTCAAATTTCTCGTTGCTCTCAAGCATCATGTATAAATTTTAATGTTTCTAATAATTTTTAAATATTTCTAATAGTCATCCAATAATGATTGAGAGAGAACCTGTCCATGGCAAATTGATCTGAGTTAAATCTCTCTGGAATATATATGAGGCACAGTGTCTTGTACATTGGTCTTATAGATGTGTCTCGTATTTATGAAATTTCTAATGTCATTATATGTAACTGTGTGTTCCAGGAACCATCTACCACTCTTTAATTTAACCTGAATTCATGCTAATAATATATATTAACATGACAACATAGACTAACATATTATGGAAGTCTCACAATGATCTAATTAATGTCTCCTTTTAGGAAATTTACACGAATGTAACATAACATGAATATGCCTAAGATCAATAGTTATTGTTTATCATATGATGTGAGTCACATATTTGAACAACAAAATAACTGATATTCTGGTTAAATATCAGTGGTTAAGACAATGATTCAAACTTTTTATGTTTCCTAGAAGTGTCTTACAATTTCTTCTTTCTTATTCTACTAGCTTCCAGTGAAGGTTAAATCTTGAATATTTCAATTTCTAAAATTGAGGAGGGTCTACTATTATATGCAAGTTTTCATCAGGTTTGTACTGTTTGCCAGAAAACCATCATAAATATTATAATTTCATCAATGATTGATGGATACTGTCAGCCAACTCTGCGACATTCTCTCCCGTTATGTACGTTATCTTTTTGACAACAAGGTTTGTATTTTAGAATGCTGTTTCAGTGGTTTACATTTTTTAAGACTTGATATTTCCCTTTTAATCATTTTTAAAAGTTAATTCAGTGACAGCTGCATAACTGTGTGATCAGTCTCAATTTCATTCTATGCAGCATGGATAGCTTTTCATTAATTTATGTTTTAATCTAGGTAATGTGTGTCTTGATACTACAGCATTTGGCGACTTATACATTCATTAAATAAAGACTTGAGGCGAGTGAAAGACATTTCTTTAACTGTTTGTAAGGTGGAGCTATCAACTGGTTCAATGAGCTTTGAAAAGAAGTGAAAATCGCAGAATTCAATAAGGTGGCTAGGAAATCTGACCTTACCTACTGCAGATTTCAGAATCAATACATAAACATGTTAATATAGAAAACAATGTTAAAGTATTCCTTCTGGAGAATAATGAAGCTTTAAAATTTAATGACTAATTGAAATACCAGGCCCCTTTTGTGTGACTGTGGCTTTTCTCATTATACTAAACCAGAAATTGGACCGGACTGCAAAGCATATTGAAGGTCTTTCAGAGACTGATCTTTGTTGCAAGAGACTCTCTAAGCTCCAGTAAATTGTTCCAATAACCTAATTTTATTATTTTAGAGAATTTGATGTACTCTGTCTCTAAGTACCCAAGAGCCACAAAACCCGAGACAGTGCATTTGCTGAATCATATATCAAACCGAGAATGATTTGTTAAAAATAATTCTTTTGAAGAATATATTCAGCTTCAGTTGTATATCCTCGGCTGGCCACATGCTGGTTTTTCTCTCTTGATTTCTACCCTTTTAGCTTTCCCTTTATGTCTTCTTCCTGGTTATAAAGAAAGTATTCCAGCCTCTGATAATGACTTACAAGCTTTATTATAAATTATTGGGGGGCTTTGGAGATTTAACAAAGAGGACTGTTTTTTCTTAAGCTGTGTTAGCACCAATCATATCAGAAGGGCTTTGTGTATGTGTGTCTGTGTGTGTGTTTGCTAGCTGTAGAATTTTTGAAGCAGACAATTTTTCTTTGAAAAATCACTGTATCATTAATTTTTAAGAATATAATTATAGTGAGTGTTATAAGAGTACCTTGCAAATCTCTCCAAAGGGACAAGATAAAGCCAACATAGTTCAAAAGTTCAGAATTCAAAGCTTCAAAGTGTAAGCCTGGAAGAAAGGAAATTCCTCTGGGACCACTATCATTTTCTTACATTTCCACCAATGCTTTGCTGGTTTGCTCTGAAGAACCATTCTCCATAGACCCCTCATTACAATTTCTGCTGTGACTGGCCACAGTCACTTGAAACTTGGGTTAAAAGACAACGTATTTATCCACGTTGTCATTTTGCTTCTCTGTGGTCAGGGGATTCATCACTTTCTCAAGGGCCTAACTCTACCATTTCCTTTACTTTTGGGAAAGGAGATTTTAAGAAAATGCCACTGTGTGACCACAACTTACTCTTTAAAAAGAAACATAATATATCATTTAAAGAGAGAAAATTACCAGGAGATAAATTTAGCCAGAATTCAGTTATTTAATTCATATTTGAGAGGTGATCTCACATTGTAGCCAAATGAGGACTAGACGTACCCTTCTAAGCATGGTGAAAAACTAATGTCTTCAAATGAGGGAGCCTTGTGGCCTGGCTGGGTGACAAGCATTTGGTTGGCTTCCATTTTGACCAGCTTAAATCTACAAGCTGGAAAAGAGCTAAATGCAAAGTGACAGAGGAGTCTTTCCAGGAAACAAAACTGGTAGGATGCATGAGGACTGATGCCCGGCTCAGGCAGTGAATCAAAGTAGTGAATCCCGTGTCAGCATCACAAATGGCTCAGTTAGAATACTTAATAAACCAGTAACATTTCACTAAAATAGACAAAGGGCAAATGAGTATTTAGGATGTGATGGTTTCTAAAGAAGAAATTCATCTCATATTAATACCTCGTGTGTTAGTTTCTTTAGATTTAACTATTTTTATTGAGTCTCTTCCATTAGTCACGTAATATCACATATATCATCTCGTTACTTTTCACAGCAAGTTTATGAAATCTATGTGATTGTTATTCCCGTTGTATGGACAAGAAAAACGGAGTCAGAAAAGAATTAGGGAACTTTGGCTAACATTACATATTTAATACATGGATGACCCAGAATTCAAGTTCTCAGTCCAGGTTTTTCCCATTGCACTATGAACTTCTGCCTTTGAGATTCATGTATTAATTAATGTATATTCACTTATTATATATAGTTACTTATAGTAATCAAAAACTCAAGAAAAATTATATCAAGGAATATCTTTTTTATATCTTTAAAATAATGACAAAAGCCTTTCCTTCATTCCAAATTTAATCTTCTATGATTAATGGTCCATCATTTCTCTCAGATATCCCTACCTCTCAGCTATAATTGGCATTAGTGTTTTGCATCCTTTAATATGGAGATGATTGTAATAGGATTAAAAGTCCTCCTGTAGGAGAAAGATATCCTAAATATTACAGAATTTAAAATATATTGAAATTTGAAATATATTGCATTTGAAAAAGGTCCAGTTACCTAACATCCATGTAAACTGAACTTATATACCTAGGTTTACTATCAATTTGGGCACAGTTGAATTAACATAAGTGAGATTTTGTATGTGGGATGCATTAATAAATGAAGGATAAACACATTTATTTGGCAGGAATAAACATCTCAATTTTTCCTATAAAAAATGAGCAAAATAAAAAGCTGCGCCTTGGGAATGTATCAATTTGACTTTAGTTGTCAAAAGAACATTTCTTCACCTGTGTTATTTGCTTTAGATAGACAGACACATGGTAGTTTAGAGAGCTTAAAGGAAAACCGTAACATTTACAATTTTGCATGCAGTTTATAGTTCAAAAGAACTCTATTTTGGAGGCAAATTTTTGAACAAAGCTAAGAGATGCCAGATTCAGCGTAGAACCTATAAATTTGATTCAACTCACCAAATGGTGGTGTACTGGGCCCTCAGCAATTGGTAAGTGTGCAGCAAAGGAAGTTCATGTGGTAGGCAGCGTAGAGGTAAGCAGGATCTAACCTGGCAATTCAATCACAAGGCTGGTTAAACCACTTCAAATTCCACACTTACTGACCTTCATTTTGATCATATCTAAGTGCAAACTCTGACAACTTCACTGGTTAGCATTTGATACTTACTTTTTCCAAATACCTTAATGGAGAGTATATGTTTCTCCTTTCCCCTTTAGCTCAAGAGCCCCCTGAGAATCATGGCTAACACATTAACAAATTCTTTAAAGGAAGTTGCTGCTGGAACTCTTTCTTACCCATTGATCTGTAAAACAAAAACTTGACAAGTTTCCAGTCTCCACAGAAATCTCACCTGCTAGGTTGGGCCCCGTCCCTACAAAGCATTTTATGTTCGGGAATGAATCACATTTCACTACCTGTCATTCAAGAAAAATATTTACGCGAATAGATTTCTTTTGTGGAAATCGGTTGTTTAAAAAAATTAAGATCTCTTCATTAACCTGGAAAGGTTAATGTTTGTTATTTGTTGCCGATTTTTTTCTAAGTAACTTTGAATATATAGAACAGTGCTAATTATATTTTATTTTTTTAAGTTACATTTTATGAATAGGAAAGAGCACGACTGAGTCTCTTTCTCTGTTCACATTCATGAACATATGTCCATATATGCATGCATATATATTATATATTATATATATAATGTACATAAATATAAGTGACGTGTCTTATATTAAGGATGACTAACAGCAAAATAACATTATCAGCTGCTAACAAGTCAGATAAGGAAACTCATTGTTCTTTTTTCTTTTCTTTTTTTTTTTTTACTTTTTCTTATCCTTAAAATTTTTAAAGAGCTAATCAGTTATTTAATATAGAAGTTGTGTTTGTATTTCACAAGTTATGGAAAAAAATTCAACTGACATAACCTTAGCCTGTGGTACTGAGAGGACTCTGTGAACAGTGTTTATTTGCCTCCTCTTACAACAAGATAAGCTGAGACCCAAGTTCAGCTATGTCAAAGCCTAAAATTTGTATCTTTTCAAGTTTGGGCTTCCTTTTCCCCTTTATTTTTCCATTTGTACCTAAACTCTGCCCAGTCCTAGTGCCAAAATCTTAGACCAAATCCCAGAAACTCAATGGACAATATGCTTCAGTAGTCTGCCGAAAGTTAGTACTTTATCTATTATCTACTTCAGGTGATTATCTATAAAATTTTTGCCTCATCTCTCACCCTCAGAGAGGCAAAGAAGCACTAAAAATTGTTTTGAAAAAGGAAACCATTACAGAATTCAAGGCAGTATACAAAACGTTGTATTAACAAGAATACCACAGAAATAATAAGTAAAATATTCACATTATTATTAAACATAATCATTAGTGGATAGCCAAAGCCACAACCTCTATTGTAAAGGAAAAAAAATCACCATATCTTAAACCCTATTATCAATAATATTGTCTTCATGTATGGTGGACACCATATTTCAATATATTGTGGACAGTTAACTAAAAACACAAGAGACATGGCATGACTTTTTCTGAACAATAGCTTTCAAATTTCAGTGTAATAGTGACCGTTTACAAAGTTCTAACTATGTATGAGATCTGGTGCTAGGAATTCAAATAGAAAGATAATAAAAAATTAATTAGACATTGTCCTACCCCAGCACTGTTATGAAAGGCTCCCAGTCTTGCTCAAAATGCAATAGACAATATCATCTTGTAAGGGGTTTTCACTCCATTTGACAAACAGCAGTTCTGGGTAAACTGGAGGGAAGGGATATGACAAACCCAAGGAAAAGGAAGATTCCAAAATGATGAATTTAGGATGAGTTGTGGCAGTCCGAGAAGTTTTAAGTATCTCCATCTTCTAACAGACAGATAACATTTCATAACACTTTTTCTAATTTTGATGATTCTTTTAACAAGTCACACTATTTCCATTTCTAAAAGGGTCTTTCTTGCATACATTAGCCTTTTAACATTCATATAGCAAAAGGAAAATATTATCTAATATTTTATTTGAAAGACAACAATTCACCCCAACATTAAAAAGACAAAAACTGTAATCAACTGTTTCTTTTGGTATACATTAAAACTGGAGGCAAAGCTTTTGGACCTATTTCTTAAGCCTTTCACAACCTCTTTTCTTGTGGGGGTGGGGAGTAATTCTATTATTTGGGAGAAGAAAAATGTTTTATGAACAGCTGTCTAGAAACTGTCATAATCAGGTAAAGTCTTATGAATTAACTAATTTGATCTTCACAAAATAGGTAGTATTTTTAACCTGGGCTTACACATGAAGAAAGTAACTTGCCCAGGGTTGATTACCTAGTAAGATGGAGGAGCCTGAAGGCATGTAATGCAGGTGATCTGGTCACTGAGCTCATGTCTCTCATAAGCATAGTAATTTATATACTTATTTATTCTTCTCTACTCGAGGAATCCCCCTGATGGGGAATTTGACTTTTCTGACCTTTATTGTAAATTTCTGTTTCTAAATTCCTACAAGATTTGTTGCTTGAAAAGTGCCTTTTTCACTTAGTCTTTAAAACCATCTATTCTTAGAAATGTTTCTGGCCTCTCTCCCCCAGCTATTGGTAGCCCTTCAAGGGCTTTGTGGGATGGTAATGGTTTGTTACAGTTGGCTAAATAATACCATTCAGAAAAGCAAAAATAGTGCAGTGCTTAAAGGCGGCGAAGATACGTCTTCATTTTCCCATCCTCCATAATAGTCTATCCTCACTCTGTATGAGGATTCCTTTTTAGTTAAGAAAATGAAATGGACCCCCATAATATAGTAATAGTACCTTATGGAAAATAACAAGATGCTTAGAATGCAGAAATGTTTTAATGTGAACTTGTATCTTACTATGTAACATATGGAAAAAACCAGTAACAAACACATGAAAAATACATTGTACTTTAGTGTGTTCTTGGGACTTTGCAACAGTTCTCAGCACTGCTCTATGCGGTGCTTCTGTGCACAGGTTGGGAATGGCTGATGTAGACCAATATGATTCCATCTCTTGTCTCAGTTTGACATTTCATATAACGGCAACAGTGATGTTTAAGTTGTTTCCTCTATTTTCCTCAAGATTTCTTTCCTGATTTACTTTTGGAAGAAACTATTACTTTTGGCCTTACAAAAGCATCTCCTGATTTATATTATTTTTAAATCCTACCTTTAACTTTAACCACAGTCATTTTATCACTGTAGTTGTGAAAACATCAATGGTTTTTGAAATTGGAGCATATTTTTAAATTAAGTCAGTTTTCTTAACAGTTAAAAAAGAAAATGTTTCTAAACTGTGTACCTCCAGAACTCTCTTTATAGACAGGCTTTAAATTCTATACAGGCGGCGCCCGGGGGGCTCAGTTGGGTGAGCATCCAGCTCTTGGTTTCGGCTCAGGTCATGACCTCAGGGTCATGGGATGGAGCCCTGGGTCAGGTTCTGTGCTCAGCGGGGAGTCTGCTTGGGGATTCTCTCCCTCTTCCTCTGCCCTTCCCTGCCCAAAATAAATGGATAAATCTTTTTTTTTTTTGAATGATATACATATATTGATTATGCAAATGAAGGCAGGATTTAACTGTGGTATAGATGTAACTAGAACTCAAATATGCTAGATTAATGACAATGGAATAGACATTCCTAAAGTGGACAGCTAGGGGGCACCTGGCTGACTCAGGTAGAGCATCAACTCTTGATCTCTGGTTAAGATGGAGCCCCATGTTGGTTGTAGAGATTACTTTAAAAAATAAATAAAGTGGGCAGATAGGAAGTGGAAATACAGAGTCCTGTCCACCGCTGAATTCCAACTCTTTGAAAGGAAACTTAACCCTCTATCATGGTCAAAGTATGCTATTTTTTCATGGTGTTTTGGTTAGAAGTTCTTAGAGAATATGAAGTGGCATATATCTTAAGTATTTAAACTGAAAGTTCACTTCACGGAATGTGAAAGAGAAGAATAGAGATTTAAAATTCACTTTAGTCAATGTGATAGAAAACATGTAGAACAGACATTTTCCAGGTAGATGAAACATGGAAATGTACTGAACTAGAGAACTATCTACATGTTATTTTAGAGCTTGTATCTCAATATCCCATAATATGAGGTCTTTATTATTTTATAGTAATATAACATAACTTTTTGTAGGTTGAATAACACTTTCACATAAGTGATATACATTGCCATTAACATAATTTTTGTTTGTTAATTTGTTTTAATCATGTGGTGGGACGTGTAGAACGTTCTCTAAATTGTGTGAAAATGACAGTGCAATGACTGGTATTTTCTATTTAATCTTTAGACTGTGTTTTTAGTATGTCCATAGGAAAGATTACAAAGAATGGCTGGTAAGCAAGTTCACATGTAACATGAATGGTGACATTTTATGACAATTTATAACCTTGTGTACTCAATAGGACACCCCTGCCCCTCTACCACCAGCCCCAAACAGGACACATAATGACTCTCTATATAGATTTAGCTATTGAGTCACATCTTGAAAGCTGTTTAAATGAATGATTCATCAGAGAGTATGGGGGAATGTTTAGAAAAGTTAATGCATGAAAACAAAACAAAACATTTTTATTTTGTTTTTTTAAAATCCATTGCTAAGAAGAATTTCATATCAAGCAATACAAAAATATGTGAATATCATGTTGAACCTGAGTGAAAAGTAATTAGTGACTTCACCTTATGGTATTGCTGAAAACCGAAGTATAACAAATAATTAAATCAGAGTATAAATTCCATGTTCACTTTAATAATATATGATTCACTTTTGCTACTGAACATTTGCTACTGAACAACAATTTCTTTTCCAGGCTTTGCTTTATAGTTTTATGACTTTATTTGCTATTCATGCTGGTAATGGCATCCCTATGTAAATGCTTTCAGGCCAGTTTGAAACGGAAGCCAAATACTAGACGGGAGAGCAAGCAGTGCATGAATTAACAAGGGTTAAACTATCCTAGCTAATCTCATACAAGGATGCTCTGTGTCCTTATACAATTTTGGCAGCTCACTATGTAGATACTAAGTTTCCCCACCAGTTTCAAGGTCACTGTCTATTATGGATTGCATTATAACAAACCTTTTAAATGAAAACTTTACAGAGAGGAAAGTGGTTCAATAAGGAGTAACAGTGAACATTTGTTATGATTTCTGAATATTCTAATTGATCTTGTGGGAGGGTAGATGGCCATTGTTGTTTTTCATAATGTCTAAAAAGGTAAATAAATTGTAGATAATTAGGGTATTTTTCATTATATACAGATGTAAATAAGAAAATTATTTTACAGAAAGCTATATACTAAACTTTATGCTGATGCAAAAAAAAAACAATTCTGTCATGGATTATAAGATATTCTTTGAGAGTATTTAGAAATGGGAAATAGTGCTCACTAGAGCAAGTTCTGATTCTCTTAAGGCAAGACAACTAACTTCATATATTTTTAATCATTATTAAACTTTTAATGAAGGGAAAGCAATAATGTAACTAGATTTCAGCTAAACATTTGATATCTTCTGCTTTGCTTTAACTGCAGTTAAATTGATTTGTATCTAGTGTGCCTTTTTTTGATGTAAAACATTTGACAGTCGCATAGTATCCTTCTAAAAATAGTACTTCGTAAATGTAAGAAAATAATCTGTGAATTTAAGATAATAATAATATATCCTCATCAGAAAATATATATGTTATATATATGCTTATATATAGACCAATATATATGCTTAACATAGACCAATTTATATTTCAAAGTGATCTCCAGAGATCTTTGGTGATATTCTAAAATATATGAATTTCTGTGCATTCATTCAAAGCTCAAGATTCCAAACCTCAGTATTCTTTCATTTGAGTATGAACTTTCAAGTTTGAATTATGTATGACCCTGAAAATATTCTTGGTGATCTCTATGGTTGTTTTTTTGACTATGTTAAAATTAATGACACTAGTAAAGTGATTGAAAATTCAAACCTAAATAAAGCAAGTAATCTAGCTCAACATAGTGAGAGTACATGTTGAAGACTCTGATTCACGTTCCATTTTACATTATAAGCCTATTTTTGTTAAGTAGCAAGTAATTGCCATATATTAAAGGTTACTTTATACATCATTCTTATGGTCTATCTCACTAAAAATACTAATCCTACATGAGACAAAACACTCTTCTATTTTTCCTGTGCAAATACATATTGACATCTTTTTATTTGGAAGAAAGACTATCACAAGTACTCTTAATGACCTGAGATTTATAGAAATGCATTTAAGTGTCTTTTAACAATGAGTAAATACTATGGATTCTTCTAAATAGCTGAGTTTAGCTCTCTGTTGCCAGGTGGAAACTATATTACTCACAAAATCAAAATGAATAACCAGAGAAATCAATATTTCTTGGATTTAAAAAATGAAAGCAACATTATAGAGGATATTTTCAAGGTTCTGAAAAACTGAGTTGTCCATGCCTGAGAAAAATAAAATAGGTAACCAGATGCTTGGCTAGTTTTGAGAAGAGAAACTGCTGCCTTATGATCAATAGTGGAAATTAAGTATGTTATCACCCTGCTGTGTGTGTAGATATTCCACAGACAAATATACCAAATGTACACTTACGGTTTTTAAAGGGAATTGCCCATGCAAAGGCTTACAAGGCTATTTCAGAGTTCTGAGGGCTCTGTTCAGTTTTTGTTTCTGTTTTCTCACTGTGCTGGGAAAGTGAAAAACTTCTTCCAATTACTTTTTTGTGTATGCACGTGCGTGTGTGTGCGCACGTACACGCACACACACGCACTTACACTTTAAGGTCTTCATTTGCTCATGTATTTTGTATTATCTTCCTGATATTCTCTTTTATTCAGCAGAAACTCACTGCATAGCAATTAAGGAGATACCCGACAACAAGATTTAGACACTTTCATAAGGTCAAGGACTAAATAGGAATCAGTTACAGACATGGCATGGACAATTGAAGAACTCTCTGCTCTGAACCTTATGTGGAAACCCAGTAGAAAATTGTTCTCTGCTGAATTGTTCCCCAAAGTTATAACGGGAGTAAACTGAAATATTTGGAGATAATGCTAGAAGGACACACATCTGGTCCCAAACACCAAGAAATAACTTAATTTGATTCATGAGAAGGTGGTGAAACTTAAGAAAGATGACACGTAAAACTCTGCAAATGGGGGATGTTTTTTCCATAGCTAGCACTGGCTGCCTTCTAGCTTTCAGAGTGGCTCAATGTGATGTAGCCCAAGGTCAATCTCAAGGGCTTTCCTTGGCTATACATGGTTACACCACATTGTTCCTGTGTAACCAAAAGGTGGAAATAGCACTCCCTTTCTCCCCTTAGCCTACTGAAGCCATGCTAGCTTTCTAAATCTATAAAAATAGTCTGTTAAGCATCGGCCTTCAGCTCAGGTCATGATCCCAGAGTCCTGGGATCGGCCCCTCATTGGGCTCTCTGCTCAGCAGGGAGCCTGCTTCTCCGTCTCCCTCTGCCTGCCCCCTGCCTATTTGTACTCTCTCTCTCTCTGTCAAATAAATAAAAATCTTAAAAATAGTCCAAAATTGTAACTTAGAAAGCATCAGCTATTGTATGGTGTTAGGGGTATGTTGGATAGAAGGAAGCTGGAAGTTCAACTTTTCTATTCTTTCCCCTCATGCTAAGAGATTCAAAGCAGAATATCACGGATCGTATTACTGTGAGAGCGTAAATAAGAAAAAAATTATTCAATATAAAGGGAAAATAAAATGCCTATTCTTCAAATATTTATACAACTTGAATTAGGCATTTTTAGAAGTGGATTTAACATTGTTATTAAGTACTTCTCTTTGTTTTTATAGCAACATTGAATATAATTCACATACCATACAATTCATCCATTTAAAAGGTACAATTCAATATGTTTTTAGTATATTCACAGAAATGTACAAAAATCACCCCCAATTTCTTATCATTTTCATCATATCAAAAAGAAAGCCCCCCACTTTCACCTTCAATCCACTCTTCCTACTCCCCAGCACTAGGTGACTACTAATAATTTTCTCTCTCTTTCTCTCTCTCTCTCTGCATTAGATAGATAGATACTATATGGTAAACATATATATATTTTCCTATTTTAAGACATTTCCTATAAGTGGATTCCTGTGTCATCCGTTTGTGACTGGATTCTTTCACTTAGCATAATTTTTCAGGAGTCATCCATAAGCTAGAGGACATATCACTATTTTATTTCTTTTTATTGCCTAATAATATTCCATTGCATAGAAATATAGAAATAACACATTTTCTTTATCTCATCACCAATTGATGGGCACTTGGGTTCTTTCCACATTTTGGTTATTATGAATAATGCTGTTATGAACCTTATGTATAAAGTGGAAATGCTGGGTCAAATGGCATCTCAATGTTTAATCTTGTGTGGAACTGGCAGTCTGTTTTTCCGAAATGACTGTACCATTTCATATTTCTACCAACAGTGTATGAGGGTTCCCATTTCTTCACATCCTCAATAACACCTGTTATTTTAGCCATCCTAGTAGGTGTGGAGTGGTATCTCATCAGAATTTTGATTTGCATTTCTCTGATGGCTGTGATATTGAACATCTTTTTATGTGCTTGCTTGTAGTTTGTTTATATTCCTTGAAGAAATATCTATTCAGATCTTCTGTCGATAATTGGGTGATTTGACTTTTTATCAATGACATAATATTTTTAATACTTTATATTCTAGATATACGTTCTTTAACAGATTTATGATTTGCAAAAGTTTTCTTCCATCCTGTGGGTTGTCTCTTCACTTTCTTGAAGTACAAAAGTTTCTAATTTTGATGAAGTCCAATAAATCTATTTTTTATTGTTGCTGCTTTTGGTTTTGGTGTCATATCTAAAAAATGATCACTAAATCCAAGATCAGTAAAATTTATCCCTATGGGTTTTTTTTCTAAGTTTTAGCTTTTAAGTTTAGGTCTTTGATTTATTTTAAGTTTGTGTATGATATGAAGTAGATATCCAACTTTGTTCTTTTGTATGTGGATGTCCAGTTGTTCTAGTGTTATTTGTTGAAAATAGTGACTCTTATCCAATTATGTAGTATTGCACCATTATTGAAAATCAATTGACTATGGATGTGAGGGTTTCTCTGAACTCTCAGATATGTTCCATTGATCTATGTGTTCATCTTTATGCCAATACTACGTTGTCTTTTTTTTTGCTATTATTCCTGTCATTATTTTTCCTGTTTTGAGAAATAATTAATATATAACATTGTGTAAGTTTAAGCTGTACAGCATGATGATTTGATACATGTATATATTGCTAAATGATCACTGAAAAAGGGTAGTTAACACATCCATCAACTCATAAAATTACAATTTTGTATGTGTGTGGTGAGAACACTTAAGGTCCACTCTCTTACCAACTTTGGAGTATATAATATAGTATTGTTAACTATAGTCACCATGCTGATTATTAGATCCCTAGAACTTATGCATTATATAACTGGAAATTTGTACCCTTAGACTAACATCTCCCCATTTCCTTCACCTCGTAGCCCCTGGTCACCACCATTCTACTCTCTGTTTCTACGAGTTTGACTTTTGTGGATCCTACATACATGACAGCATACAGTATTTGTCTTTCGCTGTCTGACTTATCTCACTTATCATGATGCCCTCAAGCCCCATCCATGTTGCAAATAGAATGTCTTTCTTTCTTGTGACCAAATAATGTTCTGGTAATATATACACCACATTTTTTCTTTTCCCCCTAGATTTATTGGGATGTAATTGACATATAACATTATGTAAGTTTAAATTGTTCAGTATGATGATTTGATACATATATATTACATCACGTTTTCTTTATCATTCATTCATTGATGGATACTTAGTTTGTTTCCATGTCTTGGCTATTGTGAATAACACTGCGGTGAAGACAGGAGTGTATGTATCTCTTCAAGATAGTGATTTCATTTCCTTCAGATATTTAACAAAAACTGGAGTTGCTGGATCATATCGTGGCTCTATTTTTAATTCTTTGAGGAACCACCACAATATTTTCCCTACTGGCTGCACCAATTTGCAATCCCACCAACAGTGTACAGGGTTTCCTTTCTCCATATTCTTTCCAGTATTTTGCTATCTCTTGACTTTGTGATGATAGCCATCCTAAGATGTATAAAGTGATATCTCATTGTAGTTTTGATTTGTATTTCCCTGATGATTAGTTATGTTGAGCACTTTTTCAGGCACTTGTTGGCCATCTGTATGTATTCTTTGAAAAAGGTCTATTCATTTTCTCTGTCCTTTTTAAATCTTATTGTTTGTTTACTTTGGCTATTGAGTTGTATGAGTTTCTTATGTATTTTGGATATTAACCCCTTATCTGATATGGTTTGAAATTATTTTCTATCATTTCATAGATTGCCTCTTCATTCTGTTGATTGTTTCTTTTACTGTGGAGAAGTACACTATCTTAATTAGTGAAGCTTTGTAGTAAGTTTTATAATTGGTAAGTGTGAGTCCTTCCACTTTGTTCTTTTTTATCAAGAATATTTTAGCCACTCTAGGTCCCTTGACTTTTCATATGAATTTTAAGATTAACTTACCAAGTTTTGCTGAAGTATACTTTTATTACATGAAGATATATCATGAAACAAACTTTGAGGGAAGGATATATCTTGTTAATTTATATCTATTTATTTTCTAATTGCAAATGAATAATCTCAAATATATTTTAGATATAATTGTTCCATGCAACATTAAAATATATTAGAAATTATATTGAAAATGATGTTTCATATTGGAATCATCAATGAATGGATCTATATATATATTTTTTCCATTTTACAAGGGTCCATTAGGAGAATCTCAAAATCAATGCCCATTAGAAATCTTCTTACTTATTTGAATTAAAAGTCATACCCAAACAACAAAATATCCAGTTTCAATAATTGAGAAGTATTAAAGAGAATTTAACATTGTTTTTATCTCAATTCAGTATTTAATTATGAAATGTACATATTCAATATTTAGAAGAGAGCATAAGAATCACTAAGTCAACAATTTTCAAATTTCCCAAGGATTTGAAAGGTATATGCTTCACTTTGTAGACAACATATAATTTAGTGAATACATTTATCTAAACCAAATAAAAGTATAAACTCAAAGGATAAATTCTACATATTAATAAAATTCATCCATCAACTCCATTGATAATGTCCATATTGATTGTTTTGATGCCTTTTTTTCCCACCAAATATTAGAGTCTGATTTTATATGTGAGGGAATATCTGAAGTATGTACCCGAAGAACACTGATTGTTTAAATAAAGAGATTTGACTAGACTTATTCAAAGACTTAAAATATAAACTTATTGAGAACCTATTATGTAGTAGACAATAGAGAATGTGACTTCATATCATGATCATATTTAGTTCACTTTGTCTAGATAATAATAGCATGTCCTCACTTTTTTTTTTTTTTAATGAGAAAACCAAATTCCTACAAGTTTAAGTTACTTGGCCAAGATCAGCTAAATAACTGGTAGAGTGGGGAGTTATATTCAGGATATAAGACTCCAAAACTGTTTTTTTTTTTTTTACACTTACCATCCTGTCTCTCTCTTCTTTAAATTCCTTTCTCTTAATTTGAACTACTAAAAGGAAATTTACACCAGCTATTTTTGGCTCCCTATTTATTGGAGCTCAGCCTTCTAAGACTCAATATGACAGATCAAACCATTTAAAAACAGAGAGTTTAAAAGAGGTTAGAAAAAATATAAAAGAAGCAAAATCAGATCCGTAGCCTGGGCTAAGCCTACAGTTCTCCAAAGGCTCAACCATAAGATATCCATATTCTATTAGCCTCATGAGTGTAGTTTGGCTCCAGGGAAGATAGAAGCTTTTACTGTAATCCAGAAAGGGTTTGGACCTTTTTACTTTAAGTTAACCATTCTGCTGGAAAAAAGATTAAAAGAAACACATGAAAAGGTTGTGGGAAGGGCACACCAAACAGCAACAATGATATTCATAAAATAAGAAAAGAAGGATAAATTCTGATTCACATAGAATAGATTGGATTAGGATCAGGGTGATACAGAAAAAATAAAAAAAGAAAATTGAGGGAGTGGAGTAATGAAGTAGTAGAATAAAGGAAAAAAAGAGCTAGAATTAAAACTATTTTATACTACTATAATTTAATACAAAATTTTTCTAATATAATTACTTATATCCTTTCATTTTTAATTTGTCCAATTTTACACAAAAATACATATGTGTATGTGGAAAACATTTACTGCAATAAAACCTAAATACATATATGTATAATTTATCTTCAAACCAAAACAATGCATTCAGAATTATTAATCAATATAAAATTAATGTGAGTTGAGTAATAATATAATTATTAATTAATACAGATTGATGTGAGTAGTCTTTATTTATGTTGAAACATACCTTTCTACTTCTTTTATTTCTTTTCTCTTTTGTTCAAGTTCAGCCTCTTGCATAAACCCTAGTATACTGAATTTACTGGGCTCAGCATTTTCAATTTTAGTCTTTTAATTAATAGTTATAATTAATCTGAATAGCATTAAACATTGGAGATCATTTAAAATATATACGTTTATTACTGAATGACTTGTAAATATCGGTTTTAGGAAAACATTAGCTAGGAAAATTGTAAAATGAAGATAATCTCTATTTGCATAGAAGTTGGAGCGGTTCATTTCTGTGGAGGGGGGACATAATCAATTTGATAATTATTGTTAATAATAGCTAATGTCCTTCAGAAATTTTTCCATTGCATATTCAACTTTAACTCAACAGGTGGGATATAACTCAAGCCACAATGAAGGAACGGAGTGGAAATCTTGGCTATATATAGTTTCAAAAAATAACATGCGATGCCAGTATTTCCTGAGGATTAATGATCAACTGGAATTGCCTGTGGTCCTAGGGCCATTAACTCCACACAGCCATTAATTCTGTTGGAAATTTCTTACAAGGACATTTGTAACACTTACTCCCCTTCTCTTAATACAATTTTTGGGCAGGACTTTTTTATTCTTCGTTTTTTGAAGATGCTTTTTTAATCCACACTGACTACTAAAAAACAATGACTTCATGATTACGCATCGGAAGCAACTTCCGGTTATGATATTTCATGGATATTTTGGCAGTGGTTTCTTATACCACCACAAAGGCAAAGATGTATTATATCCTCATTAACAAATGGTTTCAAGTAATTTAAAGTCAAAGCACCTATTTTTTTCTCTCCCCACCCCCAAAAGCACCTATTTAAATAATTTGCTATATAGTACTCATTGGCCAATGATAAAATTTGTAAAAATCCAAGTTACAAAATGTGGAGTGTTTATCTTCAGGGTTGTTTCTTATAGATTAAAATTCTGAGGAGTTGCCACTGCTTGAAAGATTTATGTTACTGCTTTCAAGATGCAGGTCAGATTTATGGTGAAGGTCTGGTACCTAGGTTTATGTGGGTTCTACAAAGAATGATTTCTTCCCAAAATCTATTTTTAGTTATTTTAAAACAGAAAACAGTGTCTTAATTTCCTGGAACCCATCACCATAATAACTAGAAAAGTATGAATAATCTACTATAAATTAATTTTATTAATTCTCAAAGATAAAAAAATACTCTTTTTGGTTATTACTAAGATAACAAGAATATTAGTAATTCTTTAAAGAAGAGATGCTTTTAAAAATCACATTATAAAATCAATATGAACATGCATGTAAATATTAATCATCACCTAGAAAAATACAATGTTAAAAAAGTATATAATTGCATGGTTATGCTATTTGCATAACTCAGTGTGTTATTATCAATTTTTATATTAGGCATGTATAGATAATCAACCTCCATCTTTAACTGATATATATATTGTTGAAACCAACAGGGAATATAATAAGGAAACTCTTAGCTGAAACAAGATGCAACAAGCAACTGAAAAGAACGTGCCAAAAATTAAGGCAGAATGAATCCCACACTGCCTAAAATGAGCATGATATTATAAAAAACTGACGTTTTGTCTTATTGACAATAAAAATGCCAAAAGCATACATGTTAGATTAGAGTTAACCTAACTGGAGGATGTGGGACATTGGAAGGACAGTAATAGAAGCAGCCGCTAATCTCTGTCATGATACACCATGTCACCACTACTTGAAATTCCATTGGACAATATTAATTCAAGCAGAGGTCTGAGCTACTAATAAATGAGGCAAATTGAGTCACTTACTAATTTCATGCTTTTATGATTTGGGGTTTAGCTAGATAATATCTGCAATTTAATACACTGCCCTCTAGAGATCTTGACCATTTACAAAGAACATGCTTTTACAGACCTATTTGCACTGTTCATTTTATTTAAGCTCCACACCGCCATGGGGCATGCAGGGGAGGGGAGAGCTGAGGCCATGATGTTATTTTCTTTCTTTTTTCCTATTTATTTATTTATTTATTTATTTATTTATTTATTTATTTTTATTATGTTATATTTGTCACCATACAGTACATCATTAGTTTTTGATGTAGTGTTCCATGATTCATTGTTTGTGTATAACACCCAGTGCTCCATGTGCCTTCCTTAATACCCATCACTGGGCTAACCCATCCCCCCACCTCCCCTCCCCTTTAAATCTTCAGTTTGTTTCCCGGAGTCCATAGTCTCTCGTGGTTCTTCTCCCCCTTTCTTTCTTAATACTATAGTCTAGGTGTGACATCCCTTTGATTGAAATCTTCATCAGGGTTTATAGCTGAATTCCTTGCCTTCAAACAGTATTTACTTGCCCCTATATGTCTTTGGGGAAAAGTAGTCACAAAAGATAAAGCAAAAACTATGTATTAACATATTTTACAGGGATGCTGCAAGGGAATTTATGCCATTAAGAATTCATGCACTTTTTAAAATTTAGCTTGATCTTCCACTTTTTTTTTTTTTTTTTTTTTAAGGAGAGAGAGCACATGTGCATGCACAAGTGGGGAAAGGGGCAGAGGGAGAGGTTTGACCCAGGCCAGTCACAGGGCTCCATGCGGGGCTTGATCCCACCCTGGGATCATGACCTGAGCTGAAGGCCAACGCTTAACCAACTGAGTCACCCAGGCGCCCTGATCTTCTACTTTCTTAAAAAGCCAGTTATATTTTATGTTCAAATCAATAATTCTAAATTTCTTTCTTCTAGACCCCACCCCCCAAATGATTTCTTGGTTCTCACATGTTCTTTGTATCAGTGCTGATTATCAAGTTAATTTGTGCATAAACAGGTATCTCCTTGGGAATAGTTCAAAGTTGCCCCAAATATTCATTCCATTTAGCTTACAGGATTTTTTTTTTTGCATAGCAAACATCTAATGAATTAAAAGTGTATTTATTAATATTTAAAAGGTTTAACTCTGGCACATATAGAAAATGAAGAACTAAAAACAAATCAGTATTAATCTATAAAGATCTTTGTCAGCATATATGCTTTTATTTTTGAAAATTATATTTTTTGCATTAAAATGCACGTATATTAGCTATACTTTATTTGGTTGAAAGGTAACTATAAGACATACTAAAATTTTATGCAACCTATTTACTGATACAGTCATTACAGCTTTGCTCATCCTATTTCCTGTTAGAAAATCAGATTTTTGAAATAATCATATGAAGTACTCATTTGTACCAAATCTAAAGGTAGAGCTATAAATTTGTTTCCCAGTTTCACCAAGGACCAAATAAAACTATAGTTTAAATCAAGTATTTCCATCTGTGGTTAACCTGATTAGGAAGAGGTCAGTAAGGGAATGGATGGTTGCCAAAAATCCTCTTTGGCCACATCCCCACCACCAAAGTGAAGTAGTAAATTGAGAATTGAGTCAATTATGTGAATAAGTCAGGCTAAAAAGCACTTTCCAGAGAACTCTATCAATAATTTACCTAAGTTGTGTTGTGGGAGTTTGGGCCATGGTCATGGTCAGGGTCAGAAATCTAGAAGATAATATGCTTATTTTCTTCCTCTTCCCCCTTTCCTTCCTTCCTTTCTTCCTTCCTTCCTTCCTTCCTTCCTTCCTTCCTTCCTTCCTTCCTTTGAGTTATCTTGTTAAATTTCTTTATTTTCCATTTCACTCTGCTGGTGTAGCCTTTACTTCCAATACCCTGTTTTTCCCAGCAGAGTAATTGTCTTTGTTACATAGAACTGAGACTTGCATGCCTCTGATTCTTTGCTCTGACAACAAAGCCTAAAAACAACTTCCTTTCTGAATTACAGTTTGTGCTCTGAGATCAAGTGGATAGAGATAGTCCCATACTACATTTCAGTAGAGTTAGTCTAGAAAAGAAGTTGTTACCCCAGTCCTGCCTGTACTACACATTTAGAGACCCACTTCAACGAGAAGCTTCAAATTTCCCCACTGTACTATTTAGAAAATTAATGTATGTAGAGTAAAATATTATGTCATAATTCAGGATTCGTAGAAGAGATGTTAATCCTGTTTCTTCATATTTATTACCTCCTTAAAGTCCTTATTAACATGATCCTTGGGCGTCTGGGTGGCGCAGCCGTTGGGCGTCTGCCTTTGGCTCAGGTCATGATCCCGGGGCCCTGGGATCGAGCCCCGCATCGGGCTCCCTGCTTGGTGGGAGGCCTGCTTCTCCCTCTCCCACTATCCCCTGCATGTGTTCCTGCTCTCGCTGTCTCTCTCTCTGTCAAATAAATAAATAAAAATCTTTAAAAAAAAAAAACAAAACATGATCCTTAAGTGCTAAATATCGACACTTTCCATTCTTATTTTCACTCACCAGTAGAAGAATTAGTAGTTTAATAGTTTAAAAAAGGAAAATCACTTAATGTGAAATTGCTAAAATAGGTAAACAAGTTGCATAGAGTAGATAAATAATAGATAATATTTATTGAGGACTTATGCAAACTTGTAGTATTTAAAGAACTTTACAAGAGATATTATTATATCCATTTTATGAATTAGGAAACTGAGGCTCAGAAAAGTTACATAAACTGGCCAATGAAGTGGAGTACCGTTTGAATCAGTACAGGCTGATCCCACTCTTAAGCACTTGGTTATGGTCTAGTGAGTATAAGCAACATATAATGTGATAAGACTAAAGAACACAATTTCTATTACCCATTATTGTGATAGTAAATAGTTTGGGAGTGATTTTGTTTTAAAGTTGATCTATGTTTTAAGCAACATTTGGGCTGAAATGTGTGTTATTAACATACCACTTTTTTAGGATAATATTTGAAAAAAATAGAAAAATAAAGTATTATACTATTGAAACAATATTTAATTTAAATTTTTAAATTAGTCCGTGTTTTGAGAATATTTCCTCCGTTCTGACTTTTCACCTTGCTGCAATCCCAGTATCTCAATAAGACTCAGCATTTAGTGCTGGAACACTGATACAAGAGTGTGGAGAGAAATTTGGCAGGATATTTGGGACAAAACATTTCAAGTAGTTATAATGAAGAATGAAATAAAATGTTCTTACATGGTGTATGTGTGTGCTTTGTGTACACACACATAGGCACATGGGCATATGTGAACAAGGAAATATTTGTGCTTCTTTTATACCTAACAGATTTATTATACATCTTTCTTCCTCCTGAATCTTATCATCATTAATATTAAACCTATGGATTTAAATTAGTGGTTTAAATTTATACATTTTTTATCTTTCGAGATCCAATAGATCTCAGAATGGTAAGACTATTGTTTTCCTTCCCAACACCAGTAACTTACTTTATGAGGCTTGAAAGACATTTCTGTTTTAATTTCCCTCACTCTTTCCTTATTTATTTAAAAAATAAAATACACGGGTGCCTGGGTGGCTCAGGTCACTATCCCCGGGTCCTGGGATGAAGCACCGCATAGAACTCCCTGCGGGGTGGGGATCCTGCTTCTCCCTCTCCCTTTGCCCCTCCCCCCTGCTCATGCTCTCTTTCACTCTCTCTCTCTCAAATAAATAAATAAAATCTTTAAAAAAATAAAAAGTAAAAACTACAATGTAAAAATGAATAGGGAGGTTTAGACTTATTACCAACTATAAAGTTGATTTAATTGATTTAGTTTCTTCATTTCTCCTGAAATTACTATTCTGATAGCCTTAGCCATAAGTCTCTCTTTCTTTACCTTAATCAGGTAGCTTTCCTGCCCATATATTTCCAGTGGGGACATATGGACACAAGAATACACTGCCTATGCAAAATCATTAATAGTAGAAACATAGAACTTCTGAAATAACAAAGTTGTCTCATGTTTGAAGTTGAAACATAGAACTTCTGAAATAACAAAGTTGTCTCATGTTTGAAGTTTACATCCATGTTTGAACTTCAAACATGGATGTAACAATTCAGGAAATCAACATATTAAAGTTAAAAAACACTTGCTCTAACCTAAAGTTGGTAATTTTTTTAAAATCATGATATTCAGCGTATACTTCAATGTTATTAGCATTAGCAAATAAAAGCCACTGAAACTTACGGTTATTTTTTTTTCCTATGTGAAATGATGGTTAAGAGTTAAGTCAAACCATTGTGTAATATGCTGTATTGGAACATTCTAAATCATATAAGTAATTAATCTAAATGCAATATCATCTCACAGTGTACATTGTTTTCTAGTTTTCACTTTCTCTATGCAGTTTGAAGTCATCAATACCAATTACAATGAAATGTAGCTCATATTTTTACAACCACCATCAGCTAGAATCTCTGTGTTTGTTCAAGGGAGCTGTATAAATCATGGTTCCACATTGCTGTTTTGTTTTGTTTTGTTTTTGTCATAGTATTTATTGAGTTTTGGGGATTTTGAAGAGATAAATTGGCAATCCAAAGAAGAGAAAAAGAATTTCTTTACCATAGAAAATATAGATAAAGCCCTAATGTTAGATTAACATACAATGCTTTTAGTGTATTAATATGCACAGCGTGAATATCCTGACACTTATTGATTTGCAATAAGAAACCAAGTGAATAGATCGTTAGTGGGAGTAGAAAGGCTTTAACTATCAGAGAAAATAGAGTATCGCAGAGTTCAAAAAGCTCTAAATTCGTGTTTTTCATTCCAGTAAGGCTATTGACCCCAGCTTGGGGGACATATATCCTCAAAAGCAGGATTATTTGAAAAGCTTTTAATCAGATATTCACTCTGATGTACATATGGAAAACTATATAAATTTAAAGAGGTTGCCCCTTATAAATTTCCATGACCAAATAGAACTTCTAGGTCTTCCATGCTGATGCTTGTTTTTATTATGAATGTGAAATTTATGCCACCCAGAACATAGACCTTCCTGTCCTCCCCAAAATTACGTACTATCCTGTAGGGTAAGCAAAACACATTGTTAGAAATAGACTTACCCTCCCACAGAATTATTCATCCTATGCTAAAAGTAAGTGAGATAAGGGGCATGCAATACAGAGGAAGCATGAGACCAGTGGAATTAATGTGTTTTCACTCCTAGGTAATTGTCTCCACATACTCTTGCATACCTTATCAACCACTCTAAAGAAACTATCTATATCCATATAGTAGTAAATATGCATTTTAATTTTAACTTTAGTAAAAAAAAAAAAAACTAAACACATTTAAAGCTCTGCTCTCCTAAATGACAGACACATTACCATTGCTGAGACACATCAATGAAGACTTAGCACCACGCCTGGTGAAAATAGCAGTGGGTTATTGAAGATCACACATTCTGAGACACATGGTAACAAAAATACAATGTAGTTGGACCAGTATTTCAAGAGAGAAATTTATTTGAAATCTTGGCATAACATTAAGTTTTTCCTAAAAATATGGGAATTTGTTTGTTTGTTTGTTTCTATACACAAGGACTGATGTCCCTGTTGCTAAATAGAAATCTACCTCCCCCTGGCCAGGAGTAGCACCGAGTCACAAGAAACTATAGAGTGTACAGGTCTAGTTTTCTGTTTTTAAAGAGACTTACTTTCTACCATGATCATTCTAAAAAATAAGAACTCAAATGTTATTTTGGCTAGAAAAAGAAATGTTTTGAAAAAAACCAAAGCGTTCCTTGATTTCAAAACTTCTAACTTAATAGCAAATCTTCTATTCATCCATTTTTGTTCTATCTACCCTATAATAAGAGCTACTGATATAATATCAATGAGAAGTATTATTTTTTAATTATAAAATTAGATAAATTTACAACTTGCAGCTTTTAGTAACTCTGTCTTGAAAAATGGAGGAATAAAGAATTTGTGAAATTCAAAGCTATCTTAGAGAAAATGATCATAAAAATTGCATACAAGTCATTAAAAATAAACCTTTATTAGTTCTAGCTAACTGCCCCCAAATGTCTTCACTCATATCATCTATTTATTTTTTTAACATTACTTTGAAATAGTGCTTGAAATCCTTTCAACTAAAGTTTAGTTGGTTTAATGACCTACTTTAAAAAAAAAAAAAACAAAAACAAATGCAGATATCTCCTTGAATCTTGTTAAAAGGCTTTGGTCATTCATGCTTCAGTGTGAATTGGTTTAATTAGCATGTTTCCACCCTAATTGCTCTATTTAAACAGGAAGAGGAAAGAAAGGTAAGTTACTTGCCATACTTTGATGGGTAGGGTTCCCGAGACTTTTGGGGGCCCTGAAGTAGGAGAAAGGTAAAAAAAAAAGAAAAAAAAAAAAAAGCTGGTAAATGAGCCCAATAGACAATCTATATATATTTTGAAATGTTAGCATTGGACAACTGTAATAAGAGAAGGAGAAAAAAGTCTTTTTTTTTTTTTTTCTGTGCTGTATGACCATCAACCATCAGAACTTTGAATTTAGACTTGTTCCAATAGTAATATAATTTAGCTACATTAATGATTAAGTAGGAATTTGTGTTGTGGCCTGGGAACCTAATTATTTATAAGGTTGTTTCTATGGAAAGGCACTTTTCTGAGTTCCCAAATACAAACTCTAAACCTTTTGAATGTGTTGTGTAACTTGGAAATTTGCTTTTATTGGTCATCCTTTTCTTTCCTAATTATCGATAATTGACTGGAACATGATTGCAGTGAGCAAACAGGATAATAACAGTATAATAATAATAAAACATTTGTCTGATAACTTCTGAAATTCTAACCTGAAGCCTGATTAATGACTTAATCAAGATAGCTAGTAAGAAATCTTTCATTCTGTCTTTCAGTCCATCTTTATTGAGGACATATTATGAGCCAGAGAGTGTGCAAGGCTTTGTAGATACCCTGTTAAGATGTAGGTAGCTTGAAACCTGCCCTTGGAGAGATGGCACTCTTATGAAATTATATCCTGTTTCCCTGGAGAAGCCTATGTTAATATTTTGTCCTCACCATCCCATAAACCACAAAAATGTACTAAAATTTCTATATTTCGTCAAAAACTAAACAGTGTTACAGTGAGCAACATAATAAAAACACAGCCTGATTTGGCAAAACCTTATTTTAATCAATAAGTCCCATTTTTTAAATTTGAAAATGTGACTGTCAAATCTATCCCAGATGCTAATATAGGTAGAGTTTTCATTAATTTATAATTAGGAATAATTTGAGCATAAGGCTGACGTTTATTTTTACATTAGATGTAAATAAATGAGCACAATAAGGAATTAATATGATAACTATTTACAACAATCTTTAAAGGAGGCTCTATAAGCTATATTTGGCCACATTCTGAATTGCTGCATGCAAGAAGGAATGTAGGGAGGAAGGGAAGGAGGAAGGGAGGGAAAGAAGGAAAAGTGGGAAACAGAAAGACTCAGCTAGATTGTACAGATATTAACCCAGGATGAGAGGGAGAGCAAGAGAAATTGAAAGTATTTTCAAGAAATCTGGATGACTGAAAATGTAAAGTCAAAGAACATAGTCTCAGACAATATGAACAATGCTTAACTTCCATCTGGTACTTCATAAAGTTTCAAAGGAAACTTACACATATATTTAATCCTTGCATGACAAAAATAATATATATGTAATCCTCACAATAATCAGTAGGACAATCAAAAACTAATGATGTAATGTATGGTGATTAACATAACATAATAAAAAAATAATCAGTAGGACAAATATTATTAATCACAATTTATAGGTATGGAAACTGAGGTTCATAACATACTGTGCATAGTAGTTATTTTAAATAAATCATACTTCCTTTTAGGGAAAAAGTTATGCAATTGAGTATTAAAACCCTTCACATCTTGATATTCTCTAGTGAGTGCACAACGAGCCTATGACTAATTTTCATGCCTAGGGAGTTTGGTGATTAATGAAGCCAACATACTGGCAATTCTTTGGAAGGTTTGAATTAAATGCACCTTCTCACACACTGCAGGAAGATTTGCCAAGAATATTGAGGGTGTAAGCCTGATTGTAGGAAACATTTTTATTTGCTTAATAAAACAGTTTTTAAATGACCTTAATAAACGTATTCTATTTATTGAAGCAGTCCCAGCAAGATTTCAACTTATAAGTATTTAATTAGCTCTTAGCTCAAATTAATATTTATATTCAAAATCAATGACACTGTGTTAAAGTTAGTACTGGCCTCCCTCCAAATTAGTCCACATCCACAAGATTTTCTGTGTTTTGTGCTTAGGAGTACTGCTCCAAATGATAATGTTGCATATGGAGTACATCTATAATCATCTACTAATGGAACAGAGAAGATTTTTACTGCAAAATGGGTGATGATCCCAAACACCTATTTATTTGTTGTGAAATACTTCTGGTTCTCTGCTCAGACTCGGGATTGGCACGGTCGCCCACAGCCCAAGTGGCTCTCCATATGACCATGTGTGAGTTCAAGAGTGCCCTTGAGCTTACCACTAATAAAGTCAATAACCCTCTTGGAGATAAGTGGGGGTACCTATAAGACCCTTACTCCAGATAACAGTGCCCTTTAACTTAAAATGAAAACTGTGTCCACTGTTATTTACATTTTTTTTTAAACCTATGTCTTTACAACTCAGCAGAGCCAAATGCTTTTGTCAAATGACTCCTTGTTAAAATAACATATAGTTTAGAAATGTCATTCTTATTTTATTCCCTGGAGAAACTGTATTCTAGTTAATGGTATTCCCTCTAGTAATAATTACAGGAATTCCAGTTCTTGACTAAAAACAGAAAAGACCCACATTTTAGCAAGAAATGTGTGTCAAGACTGATAACATACATGAGGAGCCCCTGAGATTTGTATGAAATACATTTTTGAAGAGTTGTACGCTTTCTGCCAGTGTGAAGGCTCCTAAGGCAGGCCTTATTTCAGTCCTGACCTTCAGCATTTTCAGTATGTGCTTTCCAATTCACTATCAAAACATATATACCTGTGTGTTCTGTGTCATGCACTGTTTCCTTTATGTATTGGTAAACTTGAAGATACAGCTAAATTTCACTGCTTTTGTATCCTTTGCCTCAACTAGCATAAAATATAATACATAGTAGGCACTCAATATGTACTTCCTGCTAGATTTCTGGCAATCTATACTCTATAACTCTCAACATTTCCAGACTTATTTTATTCTTCCTTTATGTTATGCTTCGACCTGGGGCAAGATGGGCTTATTAATGTCCACTGAGAGAGACAAAGAGAGAGAGAGAGAGAAGAAAAAGTATCAATCTTTGATTTTTGGCTAAAAATACTACCCCCGACCTTTAAGAATCCTCCCATAGAAATAAGCCACTGAGAAAGAGTTTTTTCACACATGAACTCTAGTCAGATGTGGATGGACTTTCTCAACCATTGTCCCCCTGTCAAATATATGACATGTTCCTGTTAGGTCACTAAAGGTCTTTGGGTCCAATAAGAATTATTAAAACAGCAAATATTAAATGCCAAAGACCTACCATATATACATACCCTGTCTCCAGAGTACCCCCTCCCCCCGGCTTTGCCAGTGTTCCAGTCTGAACATCTTTTCCTCTATGTCTGTATTTATTCAAGGTCCGGCCTCTCCTGTTAAGTTTCACTTAAAATATGCCTTAGCTGATCATTTCAAGCCAGAGTGGTCATTCCTTCTTCCGAAAACTTTCAGTATTGATGTTTGCGAACATTCATTAGGAACTTATTTATGGATCGTTGATATTTTTAGTTACTTTTCCCCTTATGGTTGGCCTCTTTAGATGTTTTAAAATTCCCCCAGCCAGGTGTTTGAGGGAATGGAAGGGTGAATAGGCTGGGCACAAAGATTTTTCGGGCAGCGAAAATACTCTGTATAATACTACAATGGGTAATAAAATCCGTATACATTTGTTAATCTCATAGCATGTACAGCACCAAGAATGAGCCCAAAAGTAAATATGAACTCTAGGTGATAGAAAAAAAACCTAAAGGAGAGGGATCATGTCTTACATATTTTTATATGCACAGTTATTGAAACAGAACTTGGAATGTAGTAGATAATTGATAGACATTTGTTAATGATAACACTGATCTGCGGAGAAAGGTATCTTGAATATAAAGAAGTGGAATCAGGGATGGAAACTGAAAAAAAAAACAGAATGGTATTAAAAAATGATATTAAAATAAATATCACTCAAATGTACACGCTTTTTAGATTAAAAGTACATTTGCAAATACTATCTCATTTGTTATATACGTTTGTAATTTCTGAATAATGAATTGCTTTAGATGCAGAAGTACTCTCCAAAACCTGACCTGACATGCTATCTGTGTTAATCTATCCATTTCAGCACCATAGATTTAAAAGCCAGGATTAGGTTTGACAAGTTTACCCAACAGACACTGTGTGCCTGCTAACTTTCTAGAATGAGCACAAAATCTAAAACAGAGAATGCTGGCTTCACCTAAGAACAAAGGAGCAACAGTGCCGCCCCACTTCTTTTTCTTCCTACAATTACGTTCCATAAATGAAATCTGATACTACTTTGAGCAAAAGTAGGGCAAGAGCAGAGCTATTACTTTAGAACAGACTCATTTTCAAGCAGAAATCAAAATTGGAATGTCGGCTAATGCCAGTAGTAGCAGAGTTTTGGCTACAAAACAATCAGTTTACGGACTTATTAACAGTTCATAAAATGTATGGCATTCTTCTGGTTCTTGTCACTGGTGAACATATGCTCTGAATTTGCAACAGATTGACGCGCCATTCCATAAATATAAAAAAGAATTGTGAGCATCACAATGGAAATATCTCAAGCCACAGTATAAATATGATTCATATTCTAAGATCAGGAGATCTTTTCAGACATCGTCAATGATGGATAAGCACTGGCAACTCAAGCAGAGGGGGTTTTGAGAGGGGATTTTCAAAGGGGATTTTTGAGGTCTTCTAAATGGTGAAACTTGTAACTTCTGAATTTCACAGGGACATGATAAACCCCATCCTGTTTCAAATTTATGATTCTTCTCCACCAGAGTTTCAAATAGGCTACTGGCGCCCAGACTTTTTGTGCATGGGTAAAGGGGTCCCTCCTAATGTCAAACTCAAACAGTAATGTCATTATGAACATGTTTCTAATCCTGAATGAGCTAACAGTTGTAGAACTATAAAATTACTGCTGTCTTTTTGCTCCAAAAACACTGGTGCTTAATATGTTTTGTTGTACACATGTGTGTGACCATCTTCCTGGTTCCTACTCAGTGTTAGTGATCCTGTCTTCTTTGGTGTTCTTCCCACCTACTTAATTCTAGCATAATGTCTAGCACAAAACTGAACATCAGTGAGAATTTTGTAAATGATTGAAAGCATTTCAAATATATTATGTCATTGGAGAGAGTATGGTAAATACATCTGCAGAAATACATATAAATCCTGTATTACTAATTATCATGCATGAATTCATTTTCTTAAAATGAATTTTACCTTTCAACCACACTAACATTACAGGTTCTAAGTTTCTTACTGTTCAAATTAATGCTTTATTTGTCCTTAGATTATTTGTTTTATTTGTCCTTAGATTATCACTTTCAGCTCTTGGAATGACCTTTATATCCCATATTATGGGATTTGACAAATTAAATCTAAATTTATTAATGTAATTAGTATAGGCATTAATTTACACATCAAATAAAATGTTTCTTTCTTTGAACATTTTATCCTAACACTTACATAGTTCCAAAATCCAAATCTTAAGGACTCTGGCTCTATTTAAAGATGTGAATTAGGGGTGCCTGGCTGGCTCAGCTGGTTAAGCATCTGGGATCGAGTCCCGCATCGGTCTCCCTACTCAGCAGGGAGCCTGCTTCTCCCTCTCCCTCTGCTGCTCCCCCTGCTCGTGTGTGCGCGCTCTCTCTCTCTTTCTCTGCCAAATAAATAAATAAAATCTTTAAAAAAAAAAAGATGTGAATTATATTGATAATGCATTATTTTGTATTAAAGTATTTGTCATATTCTGGATCATCTATTTTATAATCACAAATAATTATTTGAAATTCCAAAACTGATGCTTTATTAAAGTAGCTGAAAATATTCAAAAGTCCATTAATACTAGAATAATAAGATAGACATGATTCTACTTACAACATTATGTTGAAAGGGGACATCTTTAATTTCTAAGAAGACCTAACACAAATATAAGACTTCATTTCAGCTTTGAAGTTTCTAGTCTTGTCTAAACACTGGCAAAGGACTTCAATTTGGATTTTAATCTTCAGTGCTATCTTTTTGTCTGGGTCTCTAAATCCAACCCATAGATAATTATTAATTTAGTTGCGGTTTATGTTACCTTTTAATGTTTTTCTTTTTGATCTGGCACACCCATGAAAGCCAAAGAAATAGTACAATAATATTTACTTAGTACATGTCCAGAATAAATATTAAAGGAGGAGGGAGGGGCGCCTGGCTGGCTCAGTCGATGGAGCATGTAACTCTTGATCTAGGGGTTGTGAGTTCAAGCCCCATGTTGGGCATAGAGCTTACTTCAAGAAAAAAAAAAGGAGGAGGGAAATATCTACTCAAACATTCATGTTTGGGGCGCCTGGGTGGTTCAGTCATTAAGCGTCTGCCTTCAGCTTAGGTCATGATCCCAAGGTCCTGAGATCGAGCCCCTCATCGGACTCTCTACTTGGCGGGAAGCCTGCTTCCCCCTCTCCCACTCCCCCTGCTTGTGTTCCCTCTCTTGCTGTGTCTCTCTTTGTCAAATAAATAAATAAAATCTTTTAAAAAAAACAACAACATTCAGGTTTAATGACAAGATCAAAGCATTCTGACAAATGCCTGTATGTCCAGGCATTTGCGATTAAGGTAGATGAATGGAAATATCCCCTAAGAATCTTGTATTGTGTAACCATGAATTAAAATAGAAGGAGAAAGCAACCTCACTCTTGAGTATATTGACTATATTATTCTCTACTTTTCATCTCCACGGAGAGAGTGTCTAATATTTTTCTCTATGAACCTGTGAATATGGTAGATGCTGAATAAATGTTCTTTGTTCTGTAGCACCTCTATAGTTCCTTACCTGGCTTAGAAGCAATATCCTCTATGAACTAAGAATCAGCACATTACTTCTACAGTTCCAGGAACACATCAATCCTATGATAATTACTGTCTCTACAGCTGGGGGAACATGGGAGCAAGAGATGTCCATATCCAGGAGTAATACAGAGGGGCAACAAAATAAGAAATTTCTTTCAGGGGAACACTTTAATGATGTTACCTAACTCATAGTGCTGTGAGAATAGATGAGATAGTACTTGTTAAATAGTTACAAAAGTATGTTGCAAATACTAAATGCTCAACAACAACAACAGAACAATTATTATTACCATCAGTCTTTGCTCTTTTTCAAGCCACTTCTCCACCCAGTTAGACTAACTTCAGAGCAGGCATTCTAGAGATGGGGATTCTTGAATCAGATCTAGAGGATCTTTCCTGGGAACATTGTGAAATGTGTCTTTTCTCTCTCAGCCAAGAATTTATCTAATTGGCTGATCCGTTAGCCATTCATTATGAACTTGGCAGCCCCAGAATATACAGCCACACGCTTAAAATCGTGTTTTCATAGAAATTCATGTTCACTTCTTTAATTGTGTTTCAGTTGATAAACTAGCTTTTAAAAATCTTTGTAAAGTTTAAATTCTTATATGAGTCAAAGATAATTACTTTGAATATGTATATTCCTATGTAATAAACTCTGGACACTTCAAAAGTGTGCCTCAATAACAGGATTATATTGTTGTCATGTTAAACTTTTTAGAAACCTTGGGACTTAATGGCTATTGACATTAATAAAATCTTCATAGCTCTTTGGGTTGGCTTCTTAAATATCAGAACAAGCTTTGTGGCTTGTAATTCAGCCAATGGTATAAAATAAAGAAAAAAGGATATAAAGAAAATCTGTAGGCAACAATGGTTTCAGCTTTTAGTTCTTTGTTCCTTGCTGGCATCTAGTTGAGTAATAGTTCAGGATTGAAAGTAGGAGAGACTGTAATTGAAGGTATACTTACTTCCACATTTTACTCCCTCTGAAAATAGGAACTCTGGTTAGGTCAATCATTAGCCTGGAGCTATACAATGTCTATGGTATTTCTAACTTATCCAGGGAACCAATCTAAACCAAATGTCTGAATTCAGTTGAAAACTGCTTATCATCAAAGTTCTCATTCATTCTTCTGGGACCAGACTGATTACTGAGAGAATGGTGGCAAAAGTCGGAAGAAAGCCCCATTTATAGACTCTTTGCCTTTAGTAAAATGTTTTGGTACTGGTATTTGTTTCTTCAGATATTTTGCAGATGATTACCTAATGTAACATCATGGTGATGACAGAAACTTTGCTTTTTGTAGATTCTACCTACTTTAGCAGCTTTTCCAGCCCTCTTATTCTGCAATCCTCATCTTGTACATTTTAGGGGCAACATTTCCCCCAAATATCATGCCTTTTGCATAGGCTTTTCCCATTAACTGCAAATTCCTTCCCACTGCCCATATCTTGTCAAACCTCTCTCCATTCAAACGGCATCCCTACTGGGGCGCACTTTCTAACTGCCCCTCTTTGGTGTTTGACACTGCATTTTAAGTATTTGACGACAGAATTTGCTTCCAACCTCTCCAGGAGCTTCTTGAAGACAGAGCCCCTGTCTTCTTTACATTTGTAGTGACAGCACCAACCATGGATTCTGGAACAGATTTGACACGCCCTATTATCCTGTTAAGTGAGAGTGGTGTCCTATTTGTTGGGCATACATTCCTTATATTTGTTAGTCGATATATTTTATAAGTAAAATGGGTTTATGTTGGGGCACCTGGGTGCTCAGTCAGTTGAGCGTCTGCCTCTTAGTTTCGGCTCAGGTCATGATCTCGGGATCCTGGGACGGAGCCACATGTCGGGCTCCCGGCTCAGCGAGGAGTCTGCTTGTCTCCCTCTCCTTCTGTTCCTCCCTTCACTCATGCTCTCTATCTCTCAAATGGATAAATAAATATTTAAAAAAAGCTTTAAAAAATGGGTTTATACTGTAAAGGCAGGTATCATTCAGTACTGATTAATTTTATTTGTTGTTCAATGGATTTTATATTTTGACAACGTTGATAAGCTAGGTGGAAAAGAAAAGAGCTTTGTTGAAGGCATTTATATGTATATGTATCCTCTATGAAGGCTAATAAAAAGTGTGCTTTATAAAGTTAAGGAAACAAAATAAGAATGACATAAATGACAGCAGAAAGCTGAAAGGAGGCTGGACTAGCAACTAATGGATTAGCTGTCTGATGTTGTTGATTCTATCATGATAGTAGATTATTTATGGTTTGTGTATATGATTCTGAGGAAATTTGACCAAGAATGTGAATGTGCTTTCCATAGCTGTCATACCCTCAGATTCTTAAAGAAGATTATACCATAAAAAAGGACAGAATCATTTCTCTTCTAATTGGAACCTTCTTTACACAAAACTTGAATATTTACCAAATATTCTGTCTCTTTGTCCTTCAAAGAACTCAGTGGTTTCTCAAATTTTTAACTTTTAATGAGTCAATTATTAGACTAGATGCTTTTTTTGAAAACTATAACCTTCTACTATATATTATGTAAGAAAATCAGAATAGCTTTACTTGGATTGTAAATATATTTTCTTGCGAAATTTTCTCAGGCTCTTTTCACTATTAATCTTTAACCACATAAAAGGTGAGAATAGTCACTTCTGTAGTCACCCAAACATGAGCAATCTGAGAAGGTTGTTAACAGTTACAACCAAAGATTAGCCAGGAATATTTCTAGACACTAAAGTTATAGTAATTAATAAAACAGACAAAATCTCTATTCATGATCTCTAAGGATATAAATCATAAGGAAGCTTATTCTGGAAATAATGATAGCAGAATAACTTAACCTATGCCATAAAAATTTGCTCATGGTTTCAGAAAAGTGCTTGTTACATCTCAGGCACCCTATCACATTGCAGTTTCTTTTTTTAAAGATTTTATTTATTTATTTGAGAGAGAGAGAGAGATTGAGAGCATGAGAAGGGGAGGGTCAGAGGAAGAAGCAGACCCCCCGCTGAGCAGGGAGCCCAATGCGGGACTCGATCCCAGGACTCCAGGATCATGACCTGAGCCGAAGGCAGTTGCTTAACCAACTCAGCCACGCAGGCGCCCTCACATTGCAGTTTCAACAGTGGTTATAGATGGGTCCAGCAGTGTAAGCTTAAAAGGAAAAAAGATCATCAAAAAAAGATGGCTACCACCCTACCTAAAGATAAACTAGGAAGGCTAATTTACATAATCAGTCATTCTGGGCCCCTCACTTAACTATATAAGGAAGCTCTTCTTAGATACAGAGGAGGGGTACTTAGATACTACAAAGGAGATTATGAGAATTAAGGTGTGATTAAAAATGGGATTGTTCAGATGTTTTCCCTTTTTGACAAAAACAACTCACCATGAGGTATGGCTTATAGGAAAACAATCTTAAGGAAAAAAAGTTCAGATGTCCTGTAGATCGGACATGATTGACAGATGTCCTGTGGATAGGACACAATAGCCTGTTCTGTTATGATGGTCAAGGATTCACTATACCTTTAAAATTCGAGTATTACCCAATCAGGACTATGTATGGAATTGATAGAAATACAGAAATCAAAGAGAGACACCAGTGACTTACACACTGGCCAAATGATGTTGGAAAATGAATAGCAGAATATGTGTGCATGTGTGTGTGTGTGTGTGTGTGTGTGTGTGTGTATGTATGGGTTCAAGAAAGCTGTGTAATTTTAAAATCTCCCTGAAAAGTTCTGATGTGAATCCAAGTTTGAGGAGAACTAAAGGAAAGTAGGAGAAATGTGACAGTATGTAAGACTTTTAAAGTTATTTTAGAAAAATACCTGTGAAAGTGACAACAAGAGGAAATCTGGAAGAAAAAAGTCACACAATGTGATGGAGGAAAAAAAGAAATGAAGAGGGGCACCTGGGTGGCTCAGTTGGTTAAGTGTCTGACTCTTGATTTCAGCTCAGGTCATGACCTCAGGGTCGTGAGATGGAGCCCGGAGCCAGGCTCCACGCTCAGGGGGGAGTCCACTTGAGATTCTCTCTCTTCCTCTGGCCCTCCCCACTTCTCTAAAATTAATAAATAAATCTTAAAGAATAGAAATGGAAGAAGTGATTTAGATTAAAATAATCCCAATTTGTTACTTATTGACTGTAATCAAGTTCATGTCTAATGATTTCTCTGAATCTGAGTCTTAGTTTTCTTTTTGTAAATTGTACACAAGTCTCTTGATTTCTCTGAATATTAGTGTTTTATTATGTTTTTTGTTGTTGTGGTGGTGGTGGGGTTTTTTGTTTTGTTTTGGTTTGTTTTTAAGAATAACTATTTGATAGGACTAGTAAACTTATTCCATGACGATGTCTAAGAATGTACCTTATAAATGATAATGCACTCTTAAAATATTTATTACCATTGCTCTATAGTAAGAAAAAAAATGAAATTTAGAGAAACTACTTTGGAGGTTTAAATCCTAGACATAAGAGAATAAAAAATAAAGGAAGTATAAAGTTTTAAAGTAAAATCATAAAACTGATATAATGACAAATGCATACATGATAAAAATATTAAAGGAAATTATAAAAACCAAAAGGGAGATGTTAATAAATATAAAAGAAGTGTAGTTAATAATTATTGTAAGGTCTTCATTACTTAAGAAAAAGATCAAAAAGTTAATATAGCTTGCTTAGGAACAATGAGAAAAATATATGGAGATTAAGTGAAAGGTCAAAGGGAATTTGTACCTTAATCTATTGAAACTTTAAAGCAATAGTCTCCAAGCAAGGTAATAAGAATTAATTCAAGATCCAAAAATAGAAACCATACTTTCTTTAGTCAACATGTACGGCTTTTATGAGGCGACAGAATTTACAGTTAGTGGCTAGAAGGGCCATGTTGATGAAAGTGGGGATAGTTTTCTTTCAGTTGATATAGTAGCCCCCTCTTATCTGCAGGGAATACATTCCAAGACCCGCCGTGGATGCCTGAAACCATGGATAGTACCAAACCCCATACATACTGTTTTTTTCCTATACATACATACCTATGATAAAGTTTAATTTATCAATTAGGCATAGTAGGAGATTAACAACAATAACTAATAATAAATAGAACAATTATGACAACATATTATAATAACAGTTATGTGAATGTGGCCTCTCTCTCTCTCTTAAAATATCTTATTGTACTGTATTCACCCTTCTTGTGATGATGTGAAGTGATAAAATGCTTATGTAATGAGATGAAATGAGGTGAATGACATAAGTATTGTGACTTAGCGTTAAGCTACTACTGACCTTTTGACAATGTCAGAAGGAGGATCATCTACTTCCAGACCACAATTGACCTTGGGTAACAAACTGTAGAAAGTGAAGGGCAGATGAGAGGGACTACTGTCCTTGAAAAGCTGGGATGAGGAAATCTACTCCGATTCAAATTCTTTGCTAAAATATGTGATTTTTATAACTGTTAATATTTTATATAACCAAGTTATCACACATGAATTTATTAAATTCAGGTGATAATTATGAATTCATTAAAAAATCAATACATGACCATGCTTATTTTACTTTCATTATATA
This sequence comes from Phoca vitulina, assembly GCF_004348235.1. NCBI lineage: Eukaryota > Metazoa > Chordata > Mammalia > Carnivora > Phocidae > Phoca > Phoca vitulina. The sequence goes on from NW_022589711.1 coordinate 8,162,163, forward strand.
CTTTTCTTTTTTTCCCACCAGATTTTCAATTATATAAAATGTTAAAATTATGACCATCTATCTTCATATCATCCATCATTCCAACTACATTTCTCAGAGACTGCGCCTCAGTCCAATTTTGATAGGTCTCTTTTCTGTCCATGTTGTCTGCATTTACTTACACACATAGAAACACAGCTTATTTTATTAAACAAATAGGGATTTTACTAAAGATAATATTCTGAAAGTTGCTTTTTTTAAAAAGTCTTCAAAATATTTTCATGCTAGCATATATAAATATGCTACATTTTTTAAGTAGCTGCGGCGTATTTCATACTATGGATATATCATAACTTACCCATTTCTGTACCTCTGGATTTTAAGTTGGGTCTAATTTTCTTTATTGCAAAAAAGTCCTGCAGCATTTTGTATGTACATCTTTAAGCATGTATGTGAGATACATTTCTATAATTCCTAAAAGGGAAATCACTGGGTCTAAGTAAATACATTTTTTTAAACAATTTTAGTCAGTTCTAAAGTTACTCTCCAAAAAGGCTTCACTAATTTAGATTTGACTGTTAATTTTTTAGTAGCTAAGACATTATGCAAAACATTATTATTTTAAATGGATTTGAACATTGCATTATTTAATCCAGTCTGATACATATTATTATCAGAATATATGGTTGATGCTAAAATTACAGATGTTTAAAATTTCTTTTCATAGTTTGTTTTTCCCATCTAGAAACTATCAGAAAGATTAAATTCAAGTTCCTGGTGCTTCAAGCACACTGTATCAAAATTATTAGCATCATTGTGTTTTAAGAATATAACTCTATGATTTTTTTTCCAAAAATAAAAATAGTGGGAAAGTTTGGCTTGCTGAATGTGTAATCTAGAACAAACCCCAAATCCAAATTAAATTAAACATAGTTTTTGCACAATTGGTGTTACAAAATAATCAATTGAGACCATAAATATAAGAAAGAGGGAGAGCAATATCTTTTCATTTGAGAACAGTATCCATATATAGAAACTGATTTTCTTTCTGAGAGAAATCATTTATAGCATCCGCATATGATTATTCTCATTGCTACATGTATGTATGTAAGTGATGTATATTCTGAAGGAATTACAGATAAAAGTGGTAAAATGTACATAGTTGTTGACTAATTAGGTCATAACCTAATTGTTAGATGAAGTGAGGGAGATATATGTCAATTCTAATTCCAAATTTCTTTCCTTTGCAATTGGGAGAATGATAATTCTATTGATTGAGCCACATAAAAAAAGGACACATTTGATTATAACTTTACCCACTTTGTACCTAATAAGATGGTGAGTCATATATGCAAAAAACACAGAGGGTGTCTAGAAAAAAGTTGTTAGCAGTTATTACCAAAGATGAGCTAACATCTCTAGGCACTGAAGTTATAGTAACTAATAAACAGACAAACCCTCTGCCCATGATTTCAAAGGACATAAAGCATAGGGAAGCCTACTCTGGAAACTAATGACAAAAGAATAGGCTAAACAACATAAACCATAGAAAGTTGCTCATCATTTATGAAAACCACTTGTTCCTTTTATTTTTAGGTCTCTCCTATCTAGGCTAGAGGTATAGAATTGGAAAAATCTGTTGAGACATGAATCTTAGAGCCTTGCTTCAGGTTTGCTTAAAATCATCCAGAACGAAAGCACAATAAAAACTAAACAGAAAATTTAAAGGCCTTAAATGGGGAAACTCTACAAAATTTGAGACTTTTTTTTCTCATTTTGTTCACTACTTTATCACTAGCACCTGAAATTATGTATGAAATGAAGTAACGGCTCAATAAATATTCGCTGAGTAGATGTATGAACTATTGTTCACTTACTATTTTCCTACTCTGTTGATGTTAACCATTGAAAAATGAGAATAAATGCATTGTAATAAAATCAGCAGTATGAAGGGGGGAAATCGGAGGGGGAGACAAACCATGAGAGACTATGGACTCTGAGAAACAAACTGAGGGTTCTAGAAGGGAGGCAGGTGGGGGGATAGTTAGCCTGGTGATGGGTATTAAGGAGAACACGTACTGAATGGAGCACTGCGGGTTATACGCAAACAATGAATCATGGAACACTACATCAAAAACTAATGATGTAATGTATGGTGATTAGCATAACATAATAAAAAAAGAGCAGTAGGGACACTGAAGCATATTTCTGTGTGCTCAGTTTCCTCATCTGTCCAATAAGAATAAATTAAGACTTCAAAAAGTAGAATTAAGCAATATAACCTATTTAAAGGATTTATCACAGTAACTGATTCATAATAAACACTATAATGGTTACTATTGTTATTACCATTAATGTTAAATTCAGAGTTTGTGATTACTTGTCCGCACTCTACCAATAATTCACTAAAATACTGAGAAAATTCATTGAGGATCTGAGTTGATTTTTTTCTTTGAGTAAATCACTGTTAACCAAACTCACTTATTTAAAAGTTAAGGTAAATTTTTTAACGATGACTCAAACCCAATTTTTAAACAATTAAAAAAATAAAAATTCGAATCCAATGTTGTTTGTATTCCTGGTAATTTTAATTTATTCACTGCATAAGAATTATAGTTAAAATACAGAATTATTTTGTAAACAATGTTTAAGTGCAGTATGATGGTAATGACATTTGGCCACAGCTGGTATTCACAAATTTGTATGTTGTTTAGTTAGAGAACCCCAAAGGATAAAATCACTTTTGAAAGGGTTATTCCCACATTATACATCTTTACCAAAGAATTACTAATGAAAAAAATCACTTGTATAACTAAGTCAGATCTTGGCTTACAGATATATTCAGCTTTTAAGTTTAATTGGTATAAATTCAGAATTTTATCAATTTAATTAAAATGACTGTTTATGCAAGCATAATCAGAAAGCTGACCCAAAGGATCAGTTATTAAGTTTAATTTTATGTCATTTTCACTGAACTTGGTTGATTTCAGAAACAGGAGATGGGAGAGTTTGACCATTCAAAAGTCATAGTAGTTGTTTGATTTCAATAAAATTGAAATACACATATAGGAATGACTTTAAACCCACATGCTGAATCTCATTGTCCTCACTCTCCCTACCTGCCACCAGTCCATACCACCAACATCTTTAGCCTGGACTATTGCAATAGTTCTGTAACCGCTTTCTGCTTCTCTTGAAGGACGAATAGTCAGAGCAATCTTGTAAAAAACTCAAATCATAATTCTCCTACTGAAAACTCTCCAAAGACATCTATTCTTAAAATGAAACACTTTTCATAGTAAACCACAATTCTCCTTGTGAGCAGGCCATATCTTGCCACTCCAATCTTATTTCCCATCAGACTCCACCATCTTACTGGCTCCTTCTTGGCCCTTTGTCTTCTTCCTTACACACACCAAACTTGTTCCAGTCTGAGGACATTTCCACTTGCCCTTTTTTCTTCCTGAGAGGTCCTTCCTCAGACTATCCCATGGCTGGTTTGTGTATCTCACAGAGGCAGCCCTTGAGCTATTAACTCAAACACCACTGAAACCTATACCTCAGTCACTCTCTACCTTTCATCCTGCATTATACTTCATCAAACCTATTGCACTTAAAATTTTCTGTCTTTAGCTATTTACATACAGAAGGCCCTATGGATGTAAGAATATTGTGTATTTGCTTCACTATTAGGTCTTTAGTGCCTAGCCAAGAGCCTTGCCCATAATAGGCACTCAGTAAATATTTGTCAAATGAATGAATGGCTATCTGTACATACAAATCAATATAGGTATACATATTAGTAGCATCAAAATGACTTGTTCCCTGTGTTGGTATCTTCTTGTTTACTTCTCAAGATCCATCTCTACCCTTCACCCTGTTTGATGCCCTGGGAGACTGATCCATTTGGACAACATCAACAGCTTGGCTTCTACTTGAGTTTGGCCAATGGTAGGCACTTGCAAGTGACTGTAAAGCAGGGAGAGGATGAACTTGGGAATTTTTGCCAGACTCCTTTTTAGACTTAATGACCCAAATTGGCTGCATCTCTTTAGCCCTCTACAAAAGACTACAGTCCTGTCAGAAGGACATCTCCATATAGCTATCCTTCTTAGGACTAGGGGTGGTAATAGCTCCTTCTTGTGACTAGCCCCAGGGCAATTTTCTTTAAGCCTTACATAAACTTTTGTAAATAATCCCTTTTAAACTCTCCTCAAAATATCAGTGAGAATGTGCCATCTGTTTCCTGCTAGGTCCCTTATTTTGAAAATTCATTCAAAAGATTTTTCACCCAGATTTTAAAAAATAATGAATTGATTTATCATTTGGTGGCATGCTGTTTAAAAAAAAAAGGGAGATATGAGCACTAACTTAAAGCAATTTTTATATACTTTCTGATAATTTTTTATAAATTTCTTATAATTTCTTTGAACTGTATTCTCCTTCTCTAAGAACAAATATATATAAATACACACACACACACACATATATACATATATATATATATATATATGAGGGATATATGAACATATAAAATGTTTAGTTCATAATATATTTGTGTCCATTTTAATATAAATATAATAAATAAATAAATTTGATACTCTAGGAGTATGCACATTTTATGCTGTGGTTTTCTGTATCCCTGGGTCTACTAGTGTATATCTTAGAATTACTCATGGTCCATGTTAAGATGTATGACTTCAGAGCAAAGAAATACCAAACAATGGAGATTTCCAAGTTTGTCTTTGGGATCTTACCTCTTTTGTTGGCCTTCCATTTCAAGGTGTCATGAAACTTCAGTATGAACTTGGGGAAGTTCATGTTAACAAACAACAAATGTAACATGATCCTATGACACTATCCAACAAATTTGAATAACATATGTGAATTTAGTCTCCTGGAAACAGTATGTATGCTTTGTTGGAAATTGAAGAGTCACCTGATAATAGGAATTTCAGTTATATGGATGGATTAGAAAGATAAGATGACCACTAGGTGAGAAGCTTTTACTGTCAAAATGGGTCTTATGGAAACTTATAAGTCAATGATTATGAAATTTGGCTGATTATCAGAATTTCATGATAAAATTTTTAAAATACAGGTTCTCAGGCCCAAGCCCAGAAATACTGAATTCAAATGCCTACAAGTTGGCCTGGTAGTCTTTATTTCAATTAACTCAAGTTCTCCTGATGATCAGCCGCTGTGATTACTTTCTATGGCATCTTCCTAAATCCAGTTCAGCTCTATTTCCCTTTGCATGGCAGATTTTTATTAATTCCACTTTTGCATTTGCAGATTTCTGTGTCTAATACCTTTTCCCTATCTGATTTCAGTTTCTTTAACAGCACCACTTTTTTTTAGAAGAAATGTTTCTATTTTAATCTCAGATGTTAAAGTAAGAATTAGAAAATACAGTTGACTGGAGATATAGTCATTTAAGAAAAATAGAAATTTCTATAAAAATCCTTTTATCTTTAAGCATTAGCCAATATTAGTGTCATAATACAATTTGCAATCACTAGGCATCACATCACTAATCTAATAAGAATTGAAATATTTTTAAAGGAAAGTAGAAAAATAATGATAAAATAAATTAGATTATAGGTACACCTTAATTTATAAGATAGATGTGTTTCTGAAAGATTGGCAGTCAAGGTAATTTCTATTAACTAAATTATATTTTCCCATTGACTTGGGCTTATAATTACAAAGGCATGACTCTTAGAGTGGGATGCAAAGAAGAATGTGGTCTAGAAAGCAAATATAACTTTGATGTAAAGTTATTTTACAAATCATGTATTTAAATATAAATTATATTGTTTAAAATAATAATACAGTTGACCATAGAACAACAAGTTTGAGCTTCATGGGTGCACTCATATGCATATTTTTTCAATAAATATTGTATAGTACTTAAATGCATCAAGAAATAGTGCACATCAATCCCCATGTATTTAAGAGTCTAGACATAAGTGAAAGATGTGAAACCTGTAGGGAGAAACAGACTAGATAAAGCATATTGATGCTTCCTTTCTTTTGGGGTAAGGTAGTATCTCTGTATCCTTGGTAAATATAACCTATTTTAAGATCCTAAAGTTAAAACAAATTTTAATTAGCACAGATGCCTCAATTATTTTCTTGTCCTGTGATATGAAAGGCTATGGGGATTAAGGGAGTATAGTTAGGAACAGTGTCTCTAAAAGTGGAAAATTTTTATGCATTTCCACTAACCTAGAACATTCTATAATATAAGTTACTCAGATTTAGTATTTTGATAAACATTAGTTTCTCTATGGTTACTTTTTTTCAGTGACGTCTGCCCAAATACTTTCAGGATGATTACCGTTGTGTGAAATCTCATTTTCCTTATTTTGGAGCCTGAATCTGAGAGGGTATAAACATTTGGTCTGACAGACTCTAAAGCATTAAAAAGTTTTTCAAGGGCTGCTAAACTGGCCTTGTCTCTTATTCAAGATTGCCTACACAAACACCTAATGGATTTCTTTTTCATTTGACATTCCTCTTTCCCAAGCAACTTAGGTAATTTGTCCACTGGAAGACCGGGGTGAAACTCTGATTAAGCTCACAATAGCAACGGGGAGGGGTAGGGATGGGAGGCTTCATTCTTTCCCCAGCTACAGCTGCACTTGAATAGGTAGTGGCCCAAGCTACTCACAAGGTGAACTGCACACAAGTGTGTGACTCCAAATGGGGCTACCCTGGGATACAGATCCCAGCAGTTTTCACACTCACTTTCTAAGGTGTGAAACCCCTGAGAACATGACATGGCGGTGTTGGAAGTTCTTACTGTCAGACTCGTCTATCTTTACTTAAACTGTGGAGACGCCAGCTCAGTAAAAATGCGAGGTGCTAGATCAGAAAAGACCTGGTTTTGTTAAGGGAGGAACAATCAGGGCAGCTGGAGACTGGGGTGGTCAAAAGACCACCTAAGTTTTATTCTATTATCACAGACAAGCAAAGGAGTTGTGGGCTGATACTGGCCATTAAAGACACAGAGAGAGCACACTCACCTAAATGAATAAGCAGAAACTTATTCAACCTTTGTGTTCCTGCTTTCTTACTTTTGCTGAATAATGAATCTTTCACTCTATTAATTATGTTTCTATTGTTAACTTTGTCACATTTATATGATCACAAATCATAGATTATTTAATCATAAATATCTAAGGAATTCTCATGAACTTCAGGTATTTGCTTTCTCAATTGTATCCTTCCTACACATTAAAAGTTCAACTTACAAAAAGTTTTCTAAAAAAGAAAATAATCATTTAAGAGAAAAAGGAAACATATTTCTAGCCAGCATTTCAGGAGAAATCTTGTCATTTCCCCCCAGTGCAGCTCATCATAAAAGCTCTAAGGAAATAGTGTTTAAAGTCAATTAACCAAGGAGGCCAAAATCAATTTAATAAGAGTTAGCTAATGTTTTACTAAAGCAAAATCTCTTTTCTTTAAACATGATTAATATCATTTAGGGGTTGTTATTAGTGCTGTCACTTCTAAAAATTGTGACCAGTTTGTAGTGAAAAGGCCTTTGTGTACACGTAAGGGATTTATAGGAAGCACAGAAATGTAACGCTGTATTAGTGATTATATCTTTTCCTTGCCTTTGATATTTTTAAGAGAACACTCCATTTTTACTCTGTCTTCTTGGAATGCCTCCTAAAAGGTCACTGAAGGATCAAGAAATACTTAACCTATAACTACCCACGATTAAAACAACTCTATGCAAATTATATTCTGGGATGACATTTAGCAGTGTTGATATTGGGTAGAGTTATAAAAATCAATGGATTTTAGAGTTAGAAGGGGCTAAACTTATAGGCCAGTAGTTTCCACATTTTTAACAGCTTATTTCTTTTAAGAACCCCTTATATATACAATGCTAAAAATGTACCTGCTAAGACTGAAGGGAGAGGCTATCTAAGCTGGGCCTAGATGGGTTTCTCCAGCATCACACCCCTATCCCCAGCCTATAGCCCACAGTTTGAAAACCAGACAATGATCCCTTACCTTACCATAACAAGAAACTAAAACCTTAACATAATAAGAAAGGAAAACCTGTTTAAATGACTTGTCATGTTAGCACAGCATATTCATACATTTGAAATGAAACTTGATCCATATCTGGTATTAATATTTGGTTTTATTGACTTATTTATTTTGCCTCTCACTATCCATGTCCTCATATGTAGTTTTCACCTACAGTTTTACACTTGATATTAATTTGCTTTGTCGGATCATGGTGCCACTGTGAATTAGACCCACACATAAACCTGCATCTCTTCTTTAAAAAAAGAACAAAAAACAAAAAAACTAAAAATGCTTTACTATTGCTTGTGAACAGTACACTTTCACTATCTTAATATGTATATAAGATTCTCAGCCACCAAAAATGACATCATATTCATTTATCTTTATAAGTCCAGCTCCTGGTGATAGTAATGTTAATACCACTAACCGATATATTACCTTCATATGTGTTAGATCAAAGCATAGGAAATAGTCAATATTTGAACTTTTTAATCTACCAAGACATGTTCATATCTCTTAATCTAATACAACCTCTAATACTTACGATAGTCCTGCAATGCAATTGCTATCTTCATTCTCTAGGTGAAGGCTCTGAGGTTCCTAGACAAGAGTTTTGTCCAAGGCCACACTGCCAGGAGTGTTAGGGCGGGGATCTGGCCGTACATATCTCTCCAAATTTCATGTCTTTTCTCTTGCACCATGCTACCCTATACGCTCAGAACGTTTGAATGTAAAGAAAGCAAGTTTATTCAGAGTAACTTAGTTCTATAGGAGCATGGAAGTGGGAAACTATTAATCTCAGACAGAATATATTTCTTTATGAAGTGAGCTTCATTTATTAAAACAGTATTTACTAAGCTTTTGATCAGATATCAGTAGCATAGATTGTCTGAGACTTTAAAGCTACCTCTAAAGCCCATAGCTACATCTGCTGTCAATCTTATTTAATTTACTATACAGCTCATGTGCTCAATAATCTTACCTCATGTTATTATCAAACCAGGAGATCTTTATTTTGTCTAGAATTTTGAACTAAAATAAAAACACATTAGACCAAAAAACAACAAAAGAAGGCTATTAAAACATGAGAATATTGCCTTGGAATTTGCACCTAATTCCAGAAACCATTAGGTGGAAAAATAATCAGACTTTGTGTCTATGACCTTTCATCTTTTCAATTCAAAGGAAATGAGTTAAAAACAAGACAACCACAACAGAAAACCTTCTACTGTAAAAGGAAGATAAAGTAAATAAGTGGGGAAGTCACACTGATTTATGAAAAGATTATTTGACCCCATCAGAGATAGCATCAAATAGCTATCAGAACCCAAGAAATTAAAGTGTATATGAAGTAGATTGGACATGGTTTTCTTGCACAATCATTCTAGAGTATTAGTTCAATAAAACTAGTTCTTTAACAGTTACTTAAGCTGAAACAAAATGAAAAAAAAAATTCACATTTTATTATATTTCATCCCATCCTTAGAAAAAGACTTTTAGGGCTCTTATGTAAATCATTTACTTAAAAAAAGACAAAATTAAAAATGAGACACATCAGGAAGAACCATAAACCCATGAAGATTCTAATATTATTTACTATATTATTGCATGATTTTATTTATTTCACTTTATTTTTTTTTGTGGACATATATCTGAAGATCCCAACTTTATTTTTAAATATATGCTCTGATTCACACAATTTTTAATAAATATTCAATAAATATTCAATTTTTTTTTGACTTGCACTGTACCTGATAATCAAAAATAGTATGGGAATAAGGCTGAATCTTCTAACTTTGTTTTGTTTTTTATTTATATTAATAAAATATTGAAAGCCTAGCCCAAGCCCTGTATATTGCCTTCATATAGAAAAGCTTCTGAACATGATGTATACAGTGAGGGAAAGCTCTTATCAGTTCAGAGCAATATCTTAAATTTATTCTAATTCTAACATATATAAACTCAATACAGAGATTTTTTTAAAAATACACATTAATGGAACATAAGGATAATCTGGTGGCATCTCCAACTATTGTCATAGTTGATTCTGCCATTCTGGATTACCAAGAAAAAGCAGCTCTCCTTTTCCATCTCTGAACCAGGGGTATCCTTTCCCATGTTGGTGGTTGGCCAACAAGGTCATCCTTCCAAAAATAGAACATCTTTCTTTCTTCTCTCACTGATCTAACATAACAGTGGTTCCTACTAGAACCTCAAAGAGCTTAGGATAAATTTTAAATGACTGCTCCCCAAAATAAGTATTACAAAGGAAGAAGAGTTCTCTGTGATTTAAAGATATTAGGAAATTCTTCATAAACAGAGAGGTCTTGAAGGGATTGGAAGGAAGAAGGTAAATAGAAATGGTAAGCAGGGGATTCCAGGAGGGAAAATGTTACATGGGAAGGAAACAGTGAGGAATGTACAAACAAACAGACCCTCCATTTTGAGAATTTCATCACTTTAAATGATTTTTGAGTGATTCTTTCATCTGCAAGTATTTATAACTTTGCTAAGAGATTGTTTCAAATTTCTGTGGAAAATTTTGAAAAACAAATCTAAAGAGACTAGTTGGTTTCTATAAAGTGATGTTTCTGTATTGTCTCTCGAAGTTAAGATTTTGGATCCTAGATTCAGACAGATTTGGATTTGAACCACAGTTCTACCACTTCTAGCTGGTTGATTTAATAAAGGGAATTTACAGTAATGGCGATTTGGTAATAAGAATCCAAAGGATAATAATCAAGTTCATATGTATAAAATGCTTAGCATAGCCAACATAAAGCACAATCATTGATTCTAGTCATTATCATTTTCAATATATTGTTAGAACTACTAAAAGATACTTTGATGTTTTCAAAAGTAAGAAGAGGAAGAATTATAAATAAATAAAAATTGAATAGGTTCCAGGAGACATAATTGAGATGTTCACATTATACTAAAATTGAAAACACATCTTGATTTTTACAGTTAAATGTAAAAAGAAAACCACAAACTAAGCAGTAAAAACTGAGAACTGAGTAATTTATTAAATATTTGGATGGGGAGAACTTTCTATATATTAAAGCATTATTGAAACAGACACTCTTATTCATGGCTAGTGAGAGTGTAATTTTTTTTCTGTTTTTCTCAGAAGCATCTTTGCAGTGCATATTAAAAACCTTAAAAAGTTCATGTCCTTTGAGTCAGTAAGTCAATCTATTTAAGCAAACACTTAAATTCTAATGAAGAAATGAAAAATGTGCACAATGGCTTATAGAAAATATGTTCAAGTGAGTGTTGTTCATTAAAGGAAACAAAGAATAATCCTAGAAATAACCTAAATGTCAAATAATAAGGGAATATTAAATAAATATGGTGCATCCATATTATATAATATTATAAACCATTTAAATGGTGGTTATAATAAATTAATAACATTAATACAATATTATGTGGAAGAAAAGCAGAATACAGAATAATAAATATTAAACTCACAACTCACAACTATAAAGCAATATGCAGAGAAAATAGGAATGTATGAAAACATTGTTTATTTCTTGCATGGTAAGATGATGAATCATATAAAATTTTATCCTTATACTTGTTAGTATTTAAACATTTTCTATAATAAGCAGTGGAAAAATCTACGTACCAAAGAAATCATGCAAATTCATACATTTTTTTTTCAATTGTGGAAAAATATACCATAAAATGAAATTAAATCATTTTAACAAAACATAAAATTTACCATTTTAGTGATTTTTAGATGTATTGTTCAGTGTATTAAGTACATTTAGATTGTTGTGCAACCATCATAAACATCCATCTCCTGCACTTTTTCCATTTTCAAAACCAAAACTCTGTACCTATTAAATAACAACTCATTCTCCCCTTCCCTCAGACCCCAGCAGCCAACATTGTACTTTTTGTCTCTATGGATCTGATTACTAGAGGAACCTCATATAGTGAAATCATACAATGTTTGTCCTTTTGTGACTGGCTTAAGAAATAATATTTTTACAAACCATTTTTTTTCTCTCCAGGAAAGTACTAGAAAGTAAACCAAATAGTGGATAAGGAAATAAAGTCATAAAAGGTCAAACAGCCTCCAAAAGATTGTAAAATAGTTGAGATATATTATGATTGGATTTAAAATGTCACAATGTACAACAATTTTAATAACCATTTGTATGTCAAAGGTTTCAGTATTTTTAGAGTTCAAGGAATTTAGACACTGTGTTGAAAGGATTCAGCCTCTTAGAGACAAGTATGAAAAAACCCTAATTAGCCCCTTATCAACACAGAATTATTTTAAAACACTTCTTTCAAACATGTAACTAGAGAGAAAAAATTAAAATCTGCCCATACTAGTGAAATTCTCATGCCGAAGTATTAACTTCTCATTTTAATGAGTCTGTTAGTCTATAATACCTATAGCCAAAGCAGTGTTTAGAAATATTCTGATTATACTTAAATTACAAAATATGCATAAAATGACACGGTAAAAGGCATCTATATTTTTGAAAATTAAGAATATCTACAGTATGTTTTATAGTTACAATTAGACACCTTAATTTAACCTCTTGAAGTACAAAAATGTGGTGTTTAATATGACATTTTTTTCAGGACCAATAATTCAGATTCTCTGTATATCATGCACACTGATGACAAATATATGCATAGAAGGTCAGTTCTATGTTGAGGGAACACACAGGCCAACAGTGTTCACTTAGTTACTATAAGTTCTCAACCTTGCCCCCAAAACAGCACTCTACAGATTGATTTAGCATGTCCCTACCCAGTTAAATTTCTGAATTTAAGTTAGGCAGAGCATTGTCTGCATATTTCAGCATCGATCGAATTATTATCTCAGAAATCTTTGAGAGGAGATCAGATGGAAGAAGTTGCAGGATGGGTACGTTTGAGTCTCAGGGACATCAGATGGAAAGACTTTAAGCCGTATATGTTTATTGTTGTGAATATTAGTGTCAGTGCAGAAACAGGTCTGGCACTGAGCACAACTGTGTGGAAAGTCAAACGGGCAGTTTGAGTAGCTGATGGAGAGGGACAGGGACCAACAAAACAGGAGGTCATCTCAGCTACAAAAAGAAATTGTCTGTGTATTCCATGAACATAAACATATATGATACCATGATCCAGTGTTTAGAGAGAATGGGGTACTTAGAGTAGAAGCTAACGTTGGATTTGTAGCCTCTCACCGTACTGAGAGAAATAACTAAGAGCTGGAGATGTGGGGATTCTGTATGTACCAGCTATGGATTGCATTTTGAAGAATAATGAAGCAAAAGAACAGAAAAAAGAAATTCAAATTTGCTGTTATAAGCTTAATCTTCGTATCACCATTTTGGAGCATTGTCTTGTGTTAACTATTGTCCCAGAAGTCTATCTTTATTTTGAATTTGTGACTGAATACTATATTGGAAGAGGAAAAGACGTGATTTGGAATGTATGAATACCATAAAGTGAAGACATTGACGCATTAGTGAAATGACCACTAGTTTGACCTTTTCCTGTTTTGTTTTGTTTTGTTTTGTTTTGTTTTGTTTTTTCTCTTGGACTTTTTTGAAACGACAGAAGGTCGGTCCTTTGGCAGTAAATTAATTAAGTGTGCTTTCTTTTAAAGGCAGGAGACTGGGTGGCTAGCTCCTCCCTTTAGAATGTGTGATGGTTATGTTGAAAGGAAGTGGCCATAAACCTCTAACAAAATATTTTACTATAATGAAAAAATGATTTCTTTTAATTTTTGTTACTAGGTATTTTAGATCAATGAATGTCATTTACATTCCAACCCTTAATTATTATTTTGAACTTGTCTTTACTAATGACTTCTTAAACCTGCCATCACCTCATAAGATGCCTCCAAAATTGTTGCTTTCTATTTAGGGTTTTGCTACGATGTTACATCTTAAGATACAATCAAACATGTCCCAAGTGACACCAATAATTAAATTTGTGGGAGCTTTTCAGTTCTCCTGGTATAACAAATTCAGATATAAATTTATTGCTAAGGTCAAAACCAGAGTAATGTCCTGTAGTGACTTGGAAATTTAGTTAACATGACAACTAACAAAAGTTTCTGAAAGAACAGACAAATTGCTCCCAACTGAACATAAAAGGGAATGACATAAGGTTAGACAAAAGATTCATGATTTAAGTGAATTTCTTTTGAAATGCAAACAACCTCAAGAATCTTTACAACTCTCTTAGGGAAAATCTCCTGGGTGGTATCATTTGTGTCGAGGGGTGTTAGAATAGGCTGGTAGGGTGCTAATGGAAAGTATTACAGTCTTAGTATTTAGGGATTAACATGTAAGAATCCCTGGAGCATTTACTGAAGATGCCCACATAATCTCTGCATCACTCCTTGAGAGGTATTTTCCTTGTTGCTGCTTTTAACTTGCTGTTTTACATAGTTTTATGCTTTAAGTGGTACCTGATAAAGAAATAGCCTTCAAAAGTGTCTACAGGCAGATGTAATTCTGCTATGAACACCCCAATGTTTTGATTTATTTATTTTAAAATTTTCCTTCCCTACAATCGCCACAATCAAATCAACAGTCAAAACTAAATGTTCATTGTAAGTAGATAGGCAAATGACAGAAATGTACATAATGCTCATGCTTGGTCTTAAGTCTCTGTTTCTCATTCTAATCATGAGAGTTTACTATAATTTTCTTCCGTCCTATAGGCTTTAATAATGTAACTCAATGGAATCCCTAGAGACCACTTAACATCGACTGGTATGTTATATGTATGGTATGATATATATATATATATATATATATATATATATATATATATATCATTATAAGCTGTGTTATATCAAGGATGCTCATATCCTCTTTTATTTTAATAGAGGGTTGTGATATTAGAATAAGACAGGTACGTTACGCATATGTAATGTAACAGATGAACCAGCAAGCAGGGATGACCACACTTTCCAGTCTACACCTGCCACTGAAGAAAAACTGCTAACACTCGGACAGCTGGACGTCACCACAAGCATAAAGGATTGGACCAGATTGGCCAATGAAAGACTATCAAAATAAACACGACCCCGTATCACAGCTTTCAAAGTAATCTTATTTCACAGAATCTGACACTTAAAGCAATGATTCTTTATCTTCTGCAAAGGGCTCAAGCCCAATTATTAATACAAGAGCTGAAATCCTTGGAAATACCTTCTACGTGAGCAAAATTAAGTAATAAGATATCTGTTCTTAGGAGGGACTACTCTTTTGAAGTCACTTGTCCAGCTTTCTCATTTTACAGATGAAGGAACTAAAGTCCAGAAAAGCAATGTACGTTTATGAAGCCGACATTATTTCTGTTACAGCCTGGCATGTAAGAGTACTCAATAAAAATCTGTTGAGTGATTGAACAAATGAATAATTTCTTCCCCCGATCTTCTTTATTCTAACCACTGTAAGTTTCTCATGCCTTGGAGATTTATCCAGGAATAGGCACAGGCATTTTGACTAAGATAATACATTTTGGTGTTTGCCTTTGGCATAAAAGCTACTGTTGTAAAGCAACAGCTTTTTGTGGGGGGGGGTGGTTAATGGATTTGTAACTAGAAGATAGAGTCATACTGCTACTTATCAAACATTCACATAAATACTAAATTACATCAGCAGTGAAAAGTAATGTAGCTCAAACATCAATTCTAATTTAAAAGCATTTCTGGAGACAAGGCAAAATATAATTCTCTTCCTCAGTTGAGACAGTACTATTTTAAGGAAAATGAATATAGAAGTCTGACAAACAATAATGTTAATAACCCCCTTATATGTCTTTCTGATGACAGTAGTGATGACAAGATCATATTACAAAAAGAAATCTCAGTCTGAGGGAAACAGTTCGGAAGAAACCCCCCGAAGCTCCTAAAACAGTTAGGTCTCTTGTCAGACTGATGGCCCAAACACTCAGAAAGTGACATCTCCAAGAAGCTGACGTTGCGTATGTGAAAGGGGCCGAGATTGAATTGCTCATCTGTTGCTTCCAAAGTTCATGCAAAAGCATACACAGACATTACCAGTTTGGACACCCCAGAGAGCATACACTGCAGCGAAAGTAAATTGAACAACCAATGTAAAACCAAATTCTGAGCTGGAAATTGCTACATGACACTCACTAAGTTGCTTTAACTCTTTCACTATCATGACAGGAATGTTAAGGAAAATCTTTGCCACATTTATGTGAGCATAGTACTTGACTGAACTACAGCAATTAATATAATCCTCTGAGCGGTGAGAGCTCCCTTAAAGACCATGGAGAGCCAGGCTCAGATCTCTGGTAACGGTATGAGTCAAGTACGCCTCTCTGACCCACTAGGGGATTTAATTTAGTGGGGGTGGGGTGGGGATTGCAGCTAAACTGGCTCAAAGTCCTGTGGAGTAAACTAAGGAGGCCGCATCTCAGTCTTCTTACAAGACAAAAGTGAAGTGGGTAGAAGAAATCAGAAAGAAGAATACTAAGCTGAGAAGTGAAATTGCCCATCTTTCTCTTGCTTTTATCTTAGAGAAACATGCTGATCCAACATTCGTCTCTACTGCTTCATTTTCCTGCCTTTCTGTCCCCCCACCTTTATTTTCCTTTTCTTCTGTTTTATTTCCTTATTCCTTTTCATTGATAAACAAGGAACTGCTCTGAAATCCCTGCGTCTGCTAATCGCCAGTGTTTTCCTCAAGTTAAAAGTGTTCGGAAAAAAAAAAAATATTTGACACACCCTCTTTATGACTGGAGAACAATGATCAACATTAAATTAGCACAACTTAGTGGAAATGAAATGCATTCTGATGTCAATCAGGATTCAGCACTCTTGTTTTTGCACTCTTGTTGACATTACTTAATTTCTCAAAATCTCAATTTTTTTTGTCATTCATAAAGAGTAATCTTTTTCCCTGTCCCTGATCTGTTTTAGGTCCTCCAAAAACTTAACAAAACCTTTTGATATCTCATCTATTTTTTTTTTCCTGGTTCTATGCACATGAGGTTTTGCACTTCCCTCTAACTCTGCTCCATGCCACCATTCATGGGGCTGAAAATTTGAGGAATGTATTACTCCTTTCCAAAATCTTCTAACATCTATCTTTTCTGTTTTTTTGTTCTTGTTTTATTTTTGTTTTTTTACTTTTGTGACTATAAGACAACTGATAAATTCTTTCTTCTTTCCACCACCTCCCTTTCACACTGAAGTTTTGCTGCGAAACATAGCACTAAGTCCTGTTATTGGATTGATTGATCATTGATCATTGATTGGCATATCTATTTAGAAGTTGGTCTGGACTTTATGTATGTTTCTCTGTATAAAATAGCTTGTGATACATTTCAGTCTTTGTTATTAGGGATGTTGCTTTAGACCGAAAGTAGAAGACTGATGAAACTATGTACCTTCAACTTGGTAAGAGGCTCCATATCTTTATTTGTGTGAGGGGTAGGTGTATTTATTGCTACTTGTTAATGATCATGGTGATTGACTGGCTCAGGCCAGAGCTACTATACATATGAAAAAAGTTGCCAGGATAGGTCATGTGTTTGGTAATTTGGGGAGCTTCTAAATTTGGAGAATACATTGCTTTTTATTTTTTTAAAAGATTTTATTTATTACATTGTTTTTTAGAACATAGAAAGAAAACTGATGGAGGAGCTGGACTAGTGATATAGAAGCTGAGATTTGGCTAATTCTTTATTTTAAAACGAGAGCTGCCAAATGATGAGAGTGAAGCCTTCTCCCTCTCTCAAACTACATTCCATAAATCAACAGAGGAAATGACTTAAGTCTTCTATTCACTGCCATACTTAGTTGTGCAAATCCGGATCTCGGATAGCCTTTACTATACTGTGCAGAGGCATTCAGTTACAAACAAGAATAAAACCAGGACAAAATATTGTTATTTATATTTCCACATAGAGACTGTAGAATAAACTTTAGTATTTCTTCTAATATTTTCATGATATAAAGTTACTTTTTTGTTTTGAAAATTCTAATTAGACAAAGAATTTAAAATGTGCTAATATGTATATAATAGATTTTAATCAGAAACCCACTGGCAATTGCAATGACAATTAACAAAAGACAATATCTAAATTCTAAAATTGGCTTGGTTAAATTAATATAAATTTTAAAAGACTAATCTATGAATAAGATGTCTATTATTAAATTAAATTGCCCTCTTATCCTTGAGCTGTATAATGAGATTATGATAGATGATCTTAAAGATTAACATTCAATTCTGAAATTCTAAAATGGATCTTTTCAAGTAAACTTGTTAAATTTCAATTTTTCTTTAATTTTAGTTTTTTTTGAATTTAGATATATATGTGTCTATTTGTGCGTACATATAGGATAAACTTGTGATTTAAATAGATATATAATGCATATCACCATTATTTTCGAAGGCCTCTACTAATTTACCATCTATCCACTTGGCTTTATTTTATTTTTAAAGATTTTATATATGGGGGCACCTGGGTGGCTCCCAGTTGGTTAAGTATCTGACTCTTGATTTCAGCTCAGGGGAGTGGGATCCAGCCTTGTGTGGGGCTCCTGGCTCAGCGGGGAGTCTGCTTCTTTCCCTCTCTCTGCCCCTACCCCCTTCTAAAATAGATAAATAAAATCTTTTAGAGAGAGAGAGTGCTTGCATGTGCAAGAGGGTGGGGGGAGGGGCAGAGGGAGAAAATCTCGAGCAGGCTCCCCGCTGACCACGGAGCCAGATCTGGGGCTCAATCTCAGGACCCTGAGATCATGACCTGAGTTGAAATCAAGAGTTGGATGTTTAACTGACTACCCCACCCAGGTACCTCTTCACTTGGCTTTAGTAACTAAAAAGTTATGTTCCCATTTTGAATTGGTTAAAACAGGTAGTGGCTATATTAATTTCCTAAGGCTGCTGTAAAACAGTACCACAAATTTGGTGGCTTATAACAACAGAAATTTGCTCTTACAGTTCTAGAGGCTAGATAATCAAAGTGTGGCAAAACCATGCGCCTCTGAAGGCTCTGGAGAAGAATACTTTCCAGCTTCTTCCAGAGTCTGAGAGCCACAGGCATTTTGTATCAAATGGCAGCATAACACCAATCTCTGCCATTGTCTTCACATAGCTGTCTGTTCCCTGTGGCTTCTGTGTGTGTCTAAATTTCCCTCTTCTTCTTCTTCTTTTTTTTGTTTTGTTTTGTTTTGTTTTGTTTTAGAGGGAGGGAGTGGGAGACAGAAAATTTTAAGCAGGCTCCACGCCCAGTGCAGGAGCCCAAGGCAGGGCTCAATCTCACAACCCTGAGATCATGACCTGAGCCGAAACCAAGGTCAGATGCTTAACCCACTGAACCACCCAGGTGCCCACCCTCTTCTTATAAAGACACTAGTCATTGGATTAAGGCTCACCCTAATCCACTATAAACTCATTTTAACTTGATTACATTTGCAAAGACCTTATTTCCAAATAAGATTACATTCTGAGGTTATAAGTGGACATGAATTTGGGGACTACTACTCAACCCAGTCCAGAATCATATAATAGTCAAACAGAGTTTCTCTTCAATCTGTGATAACCCATATTGGTGTAATGAATTTACATAATTCCTTTCAAAGCAAATACATCTATAGGAGATGGATATGTGTGATAGTAAATAGAGCAGCTCAACAAACATTTCCAGCTTTCTGCCGTTCGTGAAGGGTGAATGGCTGGGTCTTGTGCCTTGCTTTGGCAACAAAACATAAAATATATAAGAAATAGGGCCATTTGTTTCCAGCCAGAGGATTTAACAGCCATATTCTGCCTTTCCGTTTGTTTAGGAAATGGGTTCTCCAGCAAACTAGGTCCTGGAATGAGAATGATGTAGAGCAGAGCCCCAGCAGACTCACAATATAGCAAGAAATAGCCTTTGTTGCTTGAGATTTGGGAATTGTTTTTATGTGTAGAATATGCATTCGCAGTGGGAGTAATGTAAAATTGGTTCTTGAGGGCAAAATAAAATCTCACTTTTTTATGTATAAGGTGCATACATGCATATAATATATAAACATATATACAGTGTCTGGTATTAAAATTCCATGGAGAGGTGATCAGAAAACAAAATGTCTAAACATGCTCCTTAAGGGAGTAACAATGAAAAAACGGTTGGGAAATTGTAGTGGAATAACCTAGTGGATTCTCAGTGATATCATAGGCTTTGTTGACACCAGTTAGGTTTCAGTTTCAAATTTTGACACTTTTCAAAGTTTCTTCATCAATTTGTGGTTACATTAACTACTCTGAATGATGGGGTTAAAAATAATACCACCCTCTTATGCTCTGTGATAATTAAGACAATCAACTTAAATGTTTATTATAGTGCTTGCCACATAGTAATTATTTTTAAAAACTTAGGTATTATTATAATTTAATTGTTCTAACATTAATCATGGTTTAATGTCCTGTGAAGAAATATATTGCATTTCCATTTATACTTTAGGCAAAATTCAAAGGAGCTGATTGTATTTGTCAGTATAAGCTAAGTGCTAAAACAAAGAATACTAAAACCTCGATAATTTAACACATTACAAGTTATTCATTGTTCAATTCATAGTCTCAAGTCTTTGAGAGAAAGTGAGATAGTCTGTGCTACACCACCATTCTGGGATTCGTTTTCTCCATCTGGTTGCTCAGTGTTTTCTCCAGGATTTGACCACTAAGTGAATGACAGAGGGCACTGAGGAGAGTATGGGAGGTATCTTACAGGTCAGACCTAGAAATGCCTGTATTCCATTGGCTAGAACTCAATCACATGATCTCATTTAACTGTAAGGGAGGCTGGGGCATTTGGGTAATTTGGCCAAGCTCTGAGTGAAAGAAGGAAAGATGATTCTAGGTTAACATTCAGCACTGTCTCTGCCATGAGGACAGAGATTCATTAGTATACTCCAATGACCAAAGTGTTGGAAACCACTTAAAATGTATTTTGTGCCAAGGCCTTTAAGTGCATCATCCAAATGCTCTTCTGAGTGGACACTGTTATTATCTTTGTCTCAGTTGAGGCAGTTGTTATGATCACACTGTAGGTGGTAGAACCAAGATTAGAATCCAGATCTGCTTGATCCAGAGCACAAGCTCTTAGCCAGCATGCTAAATCTTCCCACACGTAGGTCCCCATTCATCATCCCTTCTAGCAGATATAACAGAGTAGAAAGGCTACTTCACATTTAGATTAGAGAAAACTAAAATTTTCCTGATGATAAGTGAATAGTTTACTTAAAAATATTGTAAAATCTCTAGAAGTCTTTAAAATAAATTTTCATGTCTCTTTGATAGTTTAAACATGGTTCAGAATGAAGGCTGGAAAATAGACAACCAGAGACCCCGTAAATATTCATCCAGCCTTGTGTTATAACGTTTTGTTTTGTTTTATTTTTTTTTTTTTTAAGATTTCTTTCTTTATTCATTCCAGAGAAAGAGAGAGAGAGCAGGATGGGGAGAAAAGGGAGAGGGAGAGAGAATTTTTCAAGCCGACTCCATGCTGTACACAGAAGCTGCCAGGGGCTTGATCTTATGACCCTATCACCACCTGAGCCGAAACCAAGAGCCAGGCACCCACCCAACTGTGCCCCCAGGTGCCCTGATATAACATCTTTTTAATGTGTGTGTTTGGTGGGAAGTGGAGAAGGAAGAAACTAAATAATAGATAAGTAATAACCTAGACTCAAGCCAGCTATAGTGACAAGCTTATCCCTCAATGATCATCATGCTACATAATATTCATTGGCCCCATCTATATCAATCAGTACTTCAAACACTCATGTTTGCCAGATCACTGAAGGAAAGAATCCCAAATGTGTAATTTTGAAAAAAAAAAAAAAAAGAAATTAAAGGACAGAGATTTGGTGAAACTTTTCTCATTGTTGAAAACCATAAATTAATTTAGATGCCCAACCTATCTAATACTAGATAAAATGTAAACATACTTAAATTTCATATCCCTATTAAATGTAAGGAACTAGTTATTGGAAATAAAGACAATTTATTAAAAATGAAAACAAGCTAATGCAATAGGGGAACCATACAATTTGTATTAAGTTGTCAAAAATTGTACTAGCATTTTTCAATCTTAATCATTTAGTCCATTGATCCCTTGACATTAGTATTTGTACATAATAGAAAAGCTGAAATTACAAAAATCATTTATTTCTATACTCCTTTTCATCCAAATTAAAATATTTTGACATGAAGTAATTTATGTCATATT
The DNA here is from genome assembly GCF_004348235.1 of Phoca vitulina. Taxonomy (NCBI): domain Eukaryota; kingdom Metazoa; phylum Chordata; class Mammalia; order Carnivora; family Phocidae; genus Phoca; species Phoca vitulina. The sequence goes on from NW_022589711.1 coordinate 8,184,414, forward strand.
ATTCTTTCCTTTGCAGGTTTGTCTGTAAAGTTGGACCATGATGATTTCGTCCATATATTTCACTTTATCACTTAAGGAAGAGAATGTGTATTTACATCTCTCATGTTTTTAAGCAAAACAATATTATCTAGACTTCCTGATGATATCTAACTACTAAAAAGCTAGTATTCACTGTTAAAAAGGACTCCACAGGCAGTCAGAAGTTATTTTATCAGGCAGAAATAAGATAATTTGGATATTGGAAGAAAATCAGAATCTGCTCCCAAACAGATTAGTTCTTCTGTATGATAGAAACAGAGGCAGTTCAATTGGATTACATGTGCCCTTGGATTAATTCCATGATATTATTGTGAAAGAGAATAAGCAACTTCTTTTGAATTTGAAGAATCCATTATTAAATATGTCTAAAACACACTCGGTGAGCAGATAACTGTAAAAATCTGAGACCTATAGATATGAGAAGCCTCTTCTCACATCTTTGACAATCCCTTCTTTTTAAGAACAACATAAATTCTCTTTTGGATTTTTAAAAATCTTCCTTATTAGGATTACAGTTATGCATTGCTAAAATTCAATTATACAAAGCCCAGATTGGAGCAGATGGACTTGAAATAGTTTGGCAAAGAATCAAAGGGATTTTCTTTGGTTCATGATATTGTGATGTAAAAAAATAGCAAATAGTGTATTACTTAACATCATTGAAATTAGGCTATATACTAAAATAAGAACTCAAAAGCTTTAAATAGAGATAATAAAAAAGGGAGCAAAAAAAGACCATGCAAATGTACAAAGCCTAGCCTGTCATGGTTAGAGGACCGAGTTATGCTTGTAGTTTGTGAGGTTGACAACTTTGCCTATATTATAAAAACACTTTTCTAATCTAGGTGAGAGGTTATCATCTTTGCTACCACAGAGTTAATTTTTAACTTTGGCAGAGGTTGAGGGTTCACAGATTACTCAAATGAAGGCAGGGCAGCGGGATGGACAACTGCAGAATGAGGAGTACTAACATCATGAGGGTATAATATTTTCAATGAACTCGGAGATGTTTTTGTGTGTTTTTAAAAATTCCAAATTTTAAGGTGAACACGCTTAGAGAAATTATGCCTCGATATTACACATTACTTTAATATTTTATTGATTCAAAAACTATGTTAAGTTTAAAAGTATCACTCAACTTTTCAATCAAGATAGAAAAAGATTTTCCAAATTGACTTTAATTCTAAAGAAAGAAAACAATTCTTCTTGATCACAAGTGATGGTATTTGGGAGGAAACACTTTATTTTTATGAAAGATTGCCATATATTAGTCACCTTAAATTCCAGATTTCTAAAAACAGAGTATTTTAAGAATTACAGGTAATGCAACCAAGGTACGAATCATCAATAGATACATAGGAAGGCAGACTTACTATGTATATAAAAATATTGATGAATACTTGAAAGTGAACTGATTGCAATTAGATACTTGGAACATATTTCAGAAGAACAATAAGTAATCTATTTTGGTCCTCTCAAATCACTTTTGAAACAAGGTGGAGTGCAACAAAAAGTAACATAAGTTGAAACTGAACAGATAACACATGGCGATCTCTTGGCTTTAAAAAAATTCTTCAACTTTGAAAACAAAAACTGATTACATATTTCTGTATTTTGGGCGCATCAGGGATTTTCTTAAATTTATCAATCAAAGCAATTTATTAACGTGTTTCTATAATGTGGAAGGTATCTCAAATTAATCCTGGGAAACAGAGCCTAACACTTAGCATAGATTTTGTGGTCAGATCGGGATTCAAAGGAGTATTGCACCTTTTATTAACTTGGGTAAGAGATCTAATCTTCAGTAATCTCATCTGCACAATTGGAATGATATCACCCACATAATAAAACTTTTATAGGAATTAAACACTATGATGAATTTTTAAAAACTAGAAAAATCCCTGACACAGAGTAACTGCTCACCACATGGTGGCAGATATTAAAATGATCATCCTGGATCAAACCTTTGATTTGCCTGTATATACCATCTGACAATTATAACAAGAGTATATTGGAAAGTGAAAAAAAATGGATTGGGGTTTTTCCATTTATGCCACATTTTTGAAAAATCTGATATGGAAAAGAAATATTTAATATTTTCCATCTTATATTGTGCAGATTGCCTTCAGATGAGTATTTTATGGTTCTCCATGAATGCCAACTTAGAAGTACAATCACAAAGAAGGCCATTTGATCACCTTACCCAAATTAGGGTTAATTATAGTCTCTTACACACAGTTGTCTTTAGATGTATTAAAATATATATTTATCTGGTAGGCACATTTTGAGTACATAATAATACCATTCCAAGTTTTACATAAAAGGAGCCTAGATTTCTATGTACATTTCTCTATTCAGCTGCTTGTTTAGAGAAGAAAAGACAATTCGGATTTGGAAAGATATTGAAACCAACAGGCCACTTAATTTTTTGTATCTTAAACTCTCTGATTTAGTGGTGGTGGGGCTTCATTGTTCTAAGCCATTTCTAGCTTTTTGTCTTACTGAAAACCTTAACAAAATGCTTTTGAAGCTAAATCACTGCTAAAATTGAATTTCCAACTTCTAGTAGAATGTTCAGATTTTAAAGATTTTCCTTTACTTTAAGAAAAAAATTAGGGTGGGAAATCAATTTTTTACATAGACGGTGTTCACTGTAAGTGTGCTAAATTTAATTGAAATATACACATTTATCTAATATGGATCTTATCAAATCTCCCAGAAGGAGATGTCTTTGTTCCCCGTGGACTTAACATTGTCCGTATTACATTTCTGTCTGCTGACTCTCACTGTTGTTGACAGTGTGAGAGTTTTGTTCATAATCTTAAGCCGTCACTTGGTATGAGATTTAAAAAAAAAAAATAACATCAGTTTTCCTGAATCATGTTTAATATCAAATGAGATACTGACAAAACATTCTTTTAAAATATCACTTATGAACTTATCTTGGAGAAAAGCAGAAAACATGGACTCCAAAATTCCTTTGTTCTAGACATTATTACATAATGTAGGTAGCGTCTAGCAAAAAGGGGCACCAGGCAGAAATGACGGGCTTTCTTTGTCACTTTTAGTTGATAAAGTATTATGAATGCAAAATGATGATGCCTGGCCCAAAATGCCAAGTAAATATAACCAGAGGGATTTCCCTTAAATAAGCCTTTTCTCCCCATGAGCTCATTTGTCATACTCTACGGAAGAACAACTTTCTGTAAGATATGAGGCAACACTTTTCTGCCCTAGAGGGCAATAGTAAATGGTAGGTCATTCTCCTCCAACCTATCCCCCCTTCTTCCCATACACATCCTTTCCGCCTCTGAGTGATTTTATAGATCACTTAAGGAAAAGCATCTATAGATGGTGAGTCTATCAAGTATAAAATGAAATCTATCTTTTGTCCTATAAATTAATAGCCATGAGAAAAGTCTTCCAGGTGAAATGTTCTAATATCTTCCTTTCTGAGATCTATGTTGAAGTTTAAGGGCTTAAAATCTATATCATTTTAATTTCTGCTTTCTTTTATTAGGGAGATGCTATTGTTAGAATATTTTTATTGAATACATGTAAGGAAATTTGATTGAGATAGAGATTGTGTGGGGGGGGAGGGGTAAGGTAGACTTTATAGTCCCTTACTTTAAATCTTAGTCCAAAGGTTTAAAATACATGTTTAAAGAATTATCAGTTATTTTTCAGTATTATAGATAGATAAGAGAGATGTTACTCCAGTGAATTTGGGGATTTTCCCAGACTTTAGATTTGCCCCTTTGGGAAGAGACAAAAACAAAACAAAAACAAAAAACATGTGAACACGTATTTTAGCCTTTCTTTCATAGAGTGGTAAAACAGTAACACGGTCAGAATCATTACTGTGAGGATTCAAGTGATTTAACTTCAGCACGTTAATGCACTTTTTAAATTTTACAACTAAATAATGTAGATCAAAAGTGTGCTGAAATTACTCTTAATGCTTCACAAGAAAAGTGGTTTTATTCTTTTGCAAGAGTATTTCATCACCATAATTTCCGAGCATGTTGAGATGCCATAGAACTCTCCTAATTGCTTAAGCGTCGCTGACCATTTTTTTTTTTTTGAAACACACAATATCACCTCCATAATAGCCAAGGGAGACCTAAATTAAGTGGCAACACCAAAATGTATCCACCAAACAAAAGACTCTTCCTGCAGCCGCCTCAAACGGAGGGACTCTTTCCTAATATTTTCCAGTAGGGGGAACTAAAGACTCACTATCCAGCATTTAGCAGGGCTCGGGGACCTGCGTGAGTTCCCATAACCCGCCTTCTAATCACCGGAACAAGCATCAAACAGCTACCAGTGAGCCTGTGATCACACGTGGGTCTGGCCACACCGGCCACACCGGGGGCACCGTGGCATCCCTTTGATCTAACGTGGCTTTCCATAATCATCCCCAGTCCTGATGGCATTCATTTGGTGGTTTTTGCCTTCATTTTCAGGGTTTGTCATCTTCGGGCTGGAATTCGGCTCTTTTTGAGCTTCTTTTAGCTCAGTGGGTTTTCAGCTTTCCTCCATCCTGTGTTTTCCGAATTTCCTTTCAGAGGTGCTAGTCTCTGTAGGATAAGGGCTTCGTATACACCCCTCACCCCCAAGTCTCTGATCCCCTCTCCCCAACCTAAGCATCTTCTGCTGAACTCCTTGCGTCCCACAGACCCGCGTCAAACTCATCTTTAAGGGATCATAAGGCAACTGAGTAACATAAGAGGGGATGCCACCCCCCCTCCCGGGATTCCTCAGAGGGCCATAGATCTTGGCTAAAACGAGCCGGTAGAGGCTAGAGATTTCTGTACAACCCCCCCCCCCTTTTTTTTCTTGTGCCTTTTTAACGACATAGGAAGCACCTACACACAACCTTCCCGCTCCAAAAGGTGGTTATATTTTGTTTCCGTTCCTTTTCTCCCTCCCGCTCAGCTTCTCATTTTGCTAAAAGGTGAAGAGTGAGTGTTTGTGTGATTTTAACGGGTAATGAGGCTGCGCCCTGGGTCCTGGAGGATGATCTTTTTCCAGAAAGCGCGTGCATCTCCGGCAGACGGAGGGATGAATAATTAGGAAGGGCTTCCATGAAATCACTCACCGAGAAAATTACCTGCCCATTAAACGGGACGCCGCGAGAAGCAGGAGACTAGAGCCCACCTATCCTCTCCCGAGGCTGGAAGTGTGGAGGGATCAGGAGGCACGGAGAGGGGGAAGGAGTTGACCGGTGGCTTGGGCTCCAAATTTGTTAATTTCCGTCCCCCTAGGAATCTCGGCTCCCCTCCCCTCCGCCTCCCCCCTCCCCCGACCGCCCAGCGGGCTGGCGCCCCCTGCACGTGCAGGCGGCGGACTCTGGAGGTGGAAAGCTCAGCGCACCCCCTCACCACCCCCGCCCCCCTCCCCGGGGCAGACTCCGAGCAGCTTTCATTCCTCCCCACCCCTCCCGCCTCCTCGCCTTCCCTCCTCTAAGTCCTTCCACCCTCGGCAGCTGCAGGAGGAGGCGGACGCTCTGCTGCGGGGCCGCGGGAGCAGCGGCGGCGGCGGCGGCGGCTGGAGCGGAGGGACCCGCGGCTGCGACCCCGGCGGGCGGCTGGACCGCGCGCTCCCTTTCGCGCCCGCTCTCCGGCTCCGGGGCTCAACTCGCCCGGCTCGGCAGTCGCCCGCAGCCGCCGGGGCTCACAGCCGCTCTGAGGCGGCACCGCGGGGGTGGCCGCTGCCTCAGCCCTGCCCCTCGTTCCCTCCCTCCCTTGCGGCCCCACCACGTAGGAGTTCGGATTCTCCACCCGAGTCGTCTTGATTTCTCTTTGCCTCTCTTTCGGAAACGGGAGTGGTGGAGGGAGGCAACGAGGCTGCAAAGGAGAGGCCCGCCAAGTCGGCCCGCCTGCAAAGTGTTGCTCTGACACATCCTTATTATGGAAGTTAAGTGAAAAAAAAAAAAAAAAAAAAAATAATAATAATAATAATAATAAAAAAAATAACTCTGGACGTGGAGCTGCTACCGAGAAGGAGACCGGGGAAAGAACACCAGTAGGCAGGCCAATGGTTTTTCGGCAGCGCGCTGGCAAGTTTGTGGAACACTTTCTAGGAATTAGGTCTTTTTCCTCCCCCTTCATCTTCTTGACTTCTGAAGAAAGAACTTGACTTTGGATGGTAATGGACCCTGAGGAGAGAGGGTTAGACACACTTGAATAATCCCTCCGGCTGGGCTGAATTTGTGGGAATTTAGGAAGCCAGAGGGTGGAAATACAGCAGCCTTTGGAGTGCCCTCTGTTAATTTGGATGGATCTAAATGTGCCCCACTCAAGACCTCTCCACTGACCCCTTCTGATCTTGCGATTTGCTCTTCTTGACTTTAATTAGCATCTAGGAAAGTCTAAACTTTGGACCTACCTCTTTTTTTGATACTTATTTTTGTACTTTTGCTCTCTGGGATTGGTTTCTTAAAACAATCTGGATCCTTTTTAATATGTCAAAATGAGTCGGCTGATGTTTACACAACTACTGCTCTGTGGATTTTTATATGTTCGAGTTGATGGTAAGTTAAAAATACTTTTATCTTTCTCCCCCACCCCAAAAACCATTTCTTTCTGAGCGCGTTGTGGGCTATAAATAAAATGACATTTTGTCTGTTAGTCCCTTTTGAACAGGCACAGGGGCTTTTGGGGGGCAGAGGTTTTAAGTCTTTGTTTCTAAACTGCTGCAAGTGGAACGTGTTAGTAGTCACCTATTGTTGTTATTGTTGTAATTTACTTAATTAATTGAGGAGTTGGATAATAAATAATGGGCTCTCAGTCTTGTTAGAAAAAGGAATATTAAAGCAAATCTCTCAGATACTCTTGTGCCTACTCCCTTTTGGTGTTTGTTCTTGTATCTGAACTTTGGCTTAGAAATTCAGGTGATGAAAAATAGTAATAGACACTTCAACGAAGGTTCAGTGGGTTAGGAATTTGAGACAGGGTATCTCGGGGTTCAATGGGTATCACTTGTGTGTGGCTGAGTGCTCTTCTAGTGTGAAATCAGAATCAGGAATTTAGATCATAGGGAGAAAACTGTCAAAAGTGAGACTGGGCGAGGCTCCAGGAAGGGGGAAACATAAGCTGTGGGCTGGCTGTGGGCACAGAACACTCAGCTCAGTCCCCAGTGGCAAACACAATGGGGATCTGGAACAGGTGCTGTAGGTGTCTCCCTCTGGGTTGAGTCAGTCTGTCAAGCAGACAGCATCCTGCCTCTGATTCTCCTGTCTTTTGTTCAGATATGCTTTCCTGGGATATTTTCACAGGATGTCAGTTTCTTTTGAGAGGGTTGCAAATTTTTTTTTTTTTTTTTTTTTTACACGTAGCTCTTTTGAATGATATGCGGAAGTAATCATTAACATGCATTTTTGTTTATAAGAAGAAAGTCGAAAGAACATTTGGTATTAGCCTTCTAGGGACTTTAATTTTTGAATCAATGGAAAGAATGTGTCTAATGAGAAGAGTAGAGCATGTTGTTGTTGTTGTTGTTGTTGTTTCCTGAAAATGTGGATTGCCGGACTTTAGGTTTGTAACTATTATACTTGTAAAGAATCTGTGTATTGGTCCAAGTATTTGAGCCACCATAGTAGCTTGTTGCTACATAAACTTTCCTCCAGCATTTGCATTGTGGACAAATTCATTTTTGGGACACTGCCTATTTCTGCCCGCCTGTAGGAGCTATCCTGGTTCCTCGCAGCTACTGCTGCACAGAACCCAATGGATCGGAGGATACAAACAGGCAGGCTTTCTATAAACATGAGGCGGTACAGATGAGTTTACCTACTGTCAAGTGGCTGTTTTCAATCACAGGCTACATGAGTACCTTTGCCCCCAGCGATAGGAGGCAAGGCATTCATGTGGGCACACTGCTTTTTCTTTTTCCCTTCTAAGTAGCTGATGTGTAGGAATTAATCATTGTGAATCACACTGTGACAATATCTATAGTCATACCTAATCAGTCACCATACATTTCCTTCTTTAATCCATTTACCTTTACAATACATTTACATTGCCCTAACCGAAAGGTTTTCATATTTCTCCCAAGTGTGTTTGATTATCATGATAAGAAGACTTTGATCATATATCCTCATAAACCATGAATTTACATATTTCAATACCAGGAATGCATGTATAAACTGTATATTAGACTACTGAATTACCACCGAGTTTTTTCTTTTCTTTCTTTCTTTCTTTCTTTCTTTCTTTCTTTCTTTCTTTCTTT